>NW_016690304.1:1352308-1417145 GCF_001604755.1 Lepidothrix coronata
TCCTTTTGTAAAGAATACCTGGGTTTGATTCTATCTTGATCATGGCATTCCTGAAGATGAGTTTCCATTCACAGAATCACAGAATATGCTGAGTTGGAAGGGACCTGCAGGGATTGTGCAAGTCCAACTCCTGGTCCGGCTCAGGACAAGCCAACAATCCCTGCCCTGACACAGCTCCAGCCCTTCCCTGGGTGCTGTCCCTGGTCCCCCCAGAGCAGAGCTCAGTCCCTGCCCCTCCTCTGCCCCTGCCCAGGCAGTTGGAACTGCAGTGAGGTCTCTCCTCAGTCTTCTCATCAGCTGAACACACCAAGTGCCCTCAGTGTCCCCACACAGCTTCCCCTCAAGACCCTAACTCCTAGGGAGACCCTTGAAGAAACCAGGATTAACCCATCTGAGGCTCAGGTGGATCCCTGTCTGCCTCACATAACCCCCATTACTCCTCAAAAACTACCTTCTGGCTCTGCAACTGCAAATTCAAATGTTTGTTTGTTTTGTTCGGTTTTAATAATGGGGTGAGAGCACTTACCCAGGAGCTGCTTACGTTTTGTTTGCTCTTTTCCTTTCCTTCATGTGCATCAACACGAAAGATAAACACAATCTTTAGGCAGTATTTGGGAAAAAGCACATTAGGAGGGTAAAACATTGGTACTATGGCCCTTCCTTTGTCACACTGCCTAAATCAACAGCTGGAAAGAGAATATTGCTGATATGTTGCACTTAGCTCCAGACTTCTGAAGAGCAAAATAAAAATAAACAAGCTAGAAGAAAAGTCAGCTTCTGAAAGTTACTGCAGTCAGAAATACAAGTTTTGGTAAATGGTTACAAGCTGCTCATTCCCCTGTTTTGTAAACTTGGCAAGGAACATATCAGGCCATCCCATCAAGAAAGAGCTGGGGGACGGGGGAGGTAGGGAAAAAAGGAAAACCCAAGAAGGGCAAGAACCGTCACTGAGAAATAAATTTAGCTGAAACTTCTTTCTAAAACATCCTAGAAGGGAATTTTAAAATTTAAGATCCAAAATTTCTAAACTCAGAAGTTGGCTAAATATTTACTTTCAGAAAATTCTTATCAAATACATATTTTATATATGCCCAAAACCACCATGTTATGTAAAACGCATATCAGTTGTCACACAGAGACATTCAGATTATCAGATCTACTTTTAAATAACATTTAGTTTTCTCCTACCTGTAGCAAATGGAAGTAAATTCACTGCTCTTTCCTATGACCAATCATTTACCTACACATGAAAAAGAAGAGCTGACCACAATCACCACTAACTAATCCTGCATGTATAAACAAGTTCATGTCCTGCCTGCTGCTGCACGGAGGGTTGTTACACTCTGTGTGATCTTTCAGCTCCTGTCCCAGTGGCTCCAGAACAACTGACGTTCAGTGAATGCGATAAAATCTTTCACCTTCCACATAAAGCTAAAATTATATTAGGGAGTGTTGTAGCAGGAGTGCAGCTGAGTCAATGCTGACACGCAATTGTGAAACTAAACTCAATGGCAGAAATTTCCAACATATCCGAGGATTGTTGGAAGAAAACCCACTAAAGGATAAAAACATTTTTAACAAATTACGAAGACCTAGAAGCTGGGCCAAAGAATATTGTTTGGCAGCAATATGCTCTGTTTAGCAGCAATATGCTCTGTGGGGCTGCTCACTGATCATAATTGCCCTGCCTCTGAAAACAGGAGAATTATGGCCTGCACTGTTACTTTGCAGTTGTGCAGAGAATAATTATGTTTTTTTAAAGTGTTGAAAGGACACACCACTTCCCTCAGATCTGCATCTTGACATTTGTCGAGAATCATATAGCAATTCAGCCCAATAACTGAAGATTGTCAGGTGAGTAAATTCCAAACAGAACACTTCAGAAGAATCTGAAATATTACACTATTCCCAAAATGCAAAGTTGGTAGCTCCAGAAAGGTTTGAGAATAAAGATCAGTAAAAGTATTTGTAAGCTGGCAGAAAAAAAACCCCACAGATTCCTAAAATAAAATCAGGCAGTTATATTCCATGTCAGACTTCAAGGACTTTTTTTTAAAGAGTTGTTCCTATATTGACAAGAACTACATAATCTGAATTGAAATTAAGAAGCCCCTAGACCTCTGTTATTTTTTATATTACCATTTTTTCAGACAGAAACTTCCTGGAAACAGCAACATTTTCATGTATGAGATGCCTCATTTCTTCTGGCTCCTCTGTCTTTATGAGCTGTTAACAAGCAAAGACGATGATTGCAAACTCAAAACGTGAACCAATATTCATCTTGTGATTCATGCTTTTTCTTCTTTAATCAGATTTCAAGGTGAATAAAGAGTTACAGGATTTAACTACACAAGGTGCTTCACTGGTAACTTCTCCAAGGATAACACAGAGGTTTTACTCAGTGCAGAAAGTCAACAATAAACTTCCAACACTGGGACAGTTTTAACTGCTGCTTTATGCAGTTTATGCCAGGTCCTTATCAAACAAAACCAGAAGCAATCAGGCCAAATAAAATAAAATTACACAATTTCAAAGATTTATTCTTTTTCAGAGAGCTTCGAGGAAGCCATGGGCTTTCAAGGAGCTTGTTTGGCATTGTTGGCATATTTTTTGCATGAAGGTGGGATGGTTCCAAGAGACTGGTCTGTGCAGAAATCATTTCAAAAGCCATTTGTTCCAGATTTGACTCAAAAGGAATTTTTAATAAGCAACTTGACTGTTTAATAACCAGAAAAACAAAGAACAACATTCAAACCTACGATTGCCTGTTTACTTTGCGTTCCCTTGATTTCTCAGAGGCATTTGGTCACCATGAAAAGAAGAAAAGAAAAAGAATTAAGCAAGCTTTAAATCTTAGGCCATTGCCTGCTTCTCAAAATCCACAGCAGCTCTAGTTAGATCAGTGACACACATATAAACAAGATTAATACCGGATGTTTTCAGATAGATTTAATACTGTACTGGGTGGACAGAGAGTTTCATTTGCATAATATTTTCTCTTTTAGCCCTAGAGCAACAAATGCAACTACAAACAATGTGGTGATTGGAATGAAAATGCATTTGAACCTTTTGCCATTTAATCAAAGATAATAAAGGTATAATTACCACTTTAGAGGTTTTGTGACAATCAAAGTACGTCACATTTTTAGCTACAGAACTTCCAAAGAAAACAGTCATTAAAATGCACTAGAAGGTCACACACCCCTCTTCCTTCTATTTAGGAATCCGAAAACAAGAAATCAAGGATGTCATACTGAAGAAAAATTTTATTGTGTTTTGTTAATGTCCTAGTTGCAGGGATGGGAGGCAGAGTTTAGCACTGTGTAGATGTGATCAAAGTGTGTTTTCTACACCATCTACGTCATGCCTGCTCTAGGGCTGGAGGGCTAGGTAACATTTTGCCTTTGCTGGTTTTGTGGGTAAACCATTTTTCTCTGTATTGTTCCGTTATTTGCAAGTTTTTTTCTACCTCAGTAAAATTTTGACTCTAACGTCTTTAACCTCTCACAGTCTTGTTTTCTTTGTTTTCCCCTCCTCTGTCAGAAGGGGGTAGCTCAAGCAGTCTTAACTTTTTCCTGCTGAGCTTTTAAAACCAGCACAATTAAACCTAAGAGGTATTTTAAATTTTATTTGGCCTTAATATATGCGTGCAGTTCTGTTATTTATTCACAATTACTTGGTGGTTTCTGAAAGGCCTACTTAGATTCAGATTTCTGGGCTTTAGCTTTGGGGCGGGTTTTTAAAATTATTTTATGTATTTTTAAACCTTGTGCATTATGTAACAAGTTTAACAGTCTCTGCCATCCAAGCACTACAAGTTATTTTAGCTAGGAGTTTAATTATGGTACACTGCAATAATATTTTGGAAATTTAGTAAAATCTTTAGTTGCCACACTTTACTTGGCATCAGCATAAATTTAAGACAAAAGATGCTACTTTCAGAGAAGTAGAATAATGTAGGAAAAACACCAAATGACAAAACTGAAGCATATTAACCTTCTATCTCCTTAACATTCCTGCTTCTCTTAAAATGGCCCTAGCTTCTGCATCTACTTTTCAAGAAGTCAAAGGGGAAGGAAGTCATGAAAACCAGCAGCTCTGTGTCCTGTTCCTCCTGTTTCAAGGTCCCAGCCTTGCCTGGCTATCACTTCCAACACCATTAACTCTTTTCTCCCTGTTGCATACCAGGCATGGACACCATCTCTGTCACCCTGCCACCTCCTACTAACCACTTTTACACTATAACTATCAGGGTCAAGGCATCTCTAACTCTTTTAACTTTCCAGAAGCATTGTACAAAGCATTACTGGGAATTAAATGTGCAGCCCTCCCAGAAACCTCACAGGGGTAAACCACCACAGGCAGTGAAACTGGGGAAGGGCCAGCCTTTCTTCTGGCTAATAGAGGCTTCTGGTTTTACAGGTTCTTTTGGAGGAACCCTCACCAAGCACCCCATTTAGCTGGGTCAAAGCTTCACCAGCACAGTCATCAACCTATCCAGCCCTCCTTTTCCTACGTCCTCCCTCAAACCAGGTTGGCACCGAAGTGCACCCCTCCTGGCATGCTGCACGTGCAACAACAGCTGCTGGCATGGTGAGGCTGGAATGCTTCTATCCTAAGAGCTCATCATCTCCATCTCATCCTGAAGACATCAAAGCTCTTTTCCATTGCATAATTTGACACCTACTTTTTTGGGAAGAGAGGCCAAATCAAAGGCTCCAGCCTTAGGTGCTTGTCTAAAACAGGGCAGCCACCCTCTCCAGTTTTCATCCCAGCAGCTGCTGGAGTTTCTCTTACAATGAGCAGCTACAGGAGAGATTTAGTGGCTTATACCCAAAAACACCCCACTTACTCATATTTCCACAATTTAATATTGAGCACAATTTAATATTGAGCACCCATCCCTCCTAACATCCTAAATAAGACTGTTTCCACATTACACAATGGAAAGCTCAGAAAAAGAGACATATGATGTGGTTTCATCTTCCAAAAATTAATAAACTCTTTATCAACATACCTGTTTACTGATGTTAAAACAAGTTCAATCCCTAATACACAGGGATCTGAACCTCAGATTAATCCTTTCAATTACATTCATTAACTCAGACTCTTGCTAACCTAGTGAGAAAACAGAATCAAGAACATCAACTTCTGGACTTTAAGACCTAATAAATCTAATTGTAACAATTCATATTATTGCTTCAGCTTTACTTTTTGTTCAGTTTTAAACTTAAAATTGCCAGATTTATAACATTCCCGAAATTCTGCCAGTAGCAGCAGGACTCATACAAGCAGGTCTTTGAGGTTTAGTCTGTCACCTCCCAGCACCTTCGCCCACAAGTCTTTTTGGCTTCCTCTTATCTCACATTATTTCCAAGTCCCACCTGCCCACATAACATCTGCCCCTGGGGGCTCCTAAACTGCAGGTGATTTTCAACAGCAGGCAGTTCAAGTGAAGTGAAGTTAAACTTTTTTTGTTGCACTCACCTCAAAAGCTACCAGTGGCCAAGATAACAGCCAGGGCTGCAACCTAGGTTTAAAAATGTTGCCCTCCATCATTAAAAGAATCCGATTGCTGGAAAACCCTGTTTATGCTGGATTTTGAATGTTCGAAATGTCATGACCAGCAACAACAACAACAAAATGACATAAACAATTCTTGCAGTTTCGTCTGTCTTAAGGCTGAGCTAAGGAATCATCAGCATTTTCTACTTATCATGTGATCCAGAATATCATTCACATATTCCCTCTCCCAGAAACTGGAAACAATAAATCTACTCTGGCTAGAAATGAGGTAAGAAATAGCTGAAAGGGAATAGGATTTTTCTGATGTGCTGGAAGAGTTTAAAGGTATAAAAAGCTCCCTAGTATGGTCTGGGGTCTCTCCACAAGGAACAAGGCAAGTGTCAGGGGACTTGCCTGAAGGGCAGTGGGCTGGGAAAAGGAGGAAATAAACCTCCTCCTGCAAGCACTCGTGTTTCCAGCAGAAGGATGGCAAAATTACAAGCTTAAAGCTGACACTGCCTTACTTGTGTCACTGCAAACTCAGTCACTCTGCCATTATCAGGAGGCCACTTATGGAAGAGGCTTAAATGGAGGGAAAACAGATACAGCAAAGGCCAAGCCTGCTGAAGAGGTGAAGTTATTTATTTCTTTTAGCAGGCTGAGTAACACTTGCTGGAGTTGCCCAAGTAAGTGATTCCTGAGAAAAGCTGTTGAAGTCCCAACACTTATTTTTTCTGTCCCAGTTGTTTCAAATGCTGCAAAAAAAGGACAATATATTCTCATTTTTCTTATAAGCTTGTTGGCCTAAGTACACTCCAGTGTCCTACATCTTTAATTTGCACAATTCTTTAAGAAGAGGTGGAGTGAGACACAGGGAGAAGACAGCTGGGAGACACCACAAGAAGGAAGAGCATTTGGAAGTAAGAACAAGAAAGAATCAATTAGAGGAAAAAAAGAAAGAAAATTGAAAGACTGGTGTAAACTCAGACCTTCATCTACCCAATCCCACTGCAGTACTATTCACAGCACAACTGAATTATGTGTTACTTAAGATTTACAGACCTTTTCTGCAAGAACAACCATGGTTTTGAAGTATTTTTGAGAGTTGCCTTGAGAATTTATGACTCACTCAGAAGTCTGAATTCATAAGATGAAAGCTAGGGGACAGAAAAGGGACTTAACTCTGTGTCACAAGGCAGATCTGCTTTCCTGGGGGATAAATAACTCCTAATTTATAGTGCCACGTTCAGACATGCAGAGAAGTCCTTACAGAAACAAACAGAATGTCTGGGCTGCCACATTTTTCATGACTGCTGTGATGCCAAGAGCAATTCTTCTCCGTGTCGTGAGCACCTCAGAATAAAGGAGCTTGCATAGAAATGTGTAAACAAATTTCACAAAAAATATAACACTTAATTTATTTTAACCGAAAGCTGTGCTGTCTAAAGAGTAGAAAGAGATTTAAGTGTTCTTTTACCACTAATTGTTTCATTGCTACAGTCCCATTAAAGTCTTCACAACGGGAGAACTCTCGGTTCAGACAGAGAAGTCTGCAGCACAGTGTCTAGACTTTCGTGTTGGAGAAGGCACCAAATGAATGAATGCACCCTACCACCCATATATGTCTCCCCTAAGTAAAGTTCTGAGCACCTGTCAAACTTACAAACGCACTCCTTGGCTGAGACACCCGTCCAGACGAGCTTCTAATATCTGCAAGTTATGAAGCTGAAATGAAACAGCAAGCTATTTCCATCTGATGTGCTGCCCATGGGATTTCCCAGAGTTAAATCCAGTTTGCATTAAAATCATAACCTGGAGGAAAACAGAGCAGCTAGTTTCTAAAATAACCAATGTCAGAAAATCCTCCGTAGTGAAGAGCAAGTTGTCCCAAATCTTAAGTATTCAGCCAGCAGGAGAAAAGCCAAGTCTTATCTTCTGAACTGTTAAATACCTGTTACCTTAGGGAAAGATACAAACTATCACCAAGTCACGCTTCAAATTCTGCTTTTATAAACCAAGGCTGAGATGCTCGAGCCTTTTAAGGCAACCCTTGCTCGTTCTCCAGGCAACCCGCCTGATTCTGCTCAGCGCTCTCTCTGGTTTCCAGCTTCCCCCTCAGCCCCCGTCCCGAACCAGCAGGGCACAGGGCAGGATTGAAGGCAGGATTGATTGAAAGCAAAGCTTTCCCATGCTCTTCCTTGTATGCTGTACACACAGTCATGGATCATCACATCAGCTTATCTTCCCCTCATTTCACATTTAGTCCTGTTACAAGGCACAATATACCAAATTCATCAAGCAACCGAGATTACGCTGAACCAATGATCTCGTTGCCCCTTATTTATCACTCAAACTCCCCCCCAAGGTTAGAAGTTAACAGATAGTGGTTATTTGTGCCATCTGAAAATTTCTATTGCTAATATCCTACTAGGATTTAATTTCCCCCTCAAACCACTGATTTAACATCAAAATTACATGGAGACAAGGCACAAATTGTCTGAAACATGGAAGGAAAACTGCTTTAAATCTACAGGTGAATGATTATTGTATTTAATCACAACCTCTGCAGTCCCACTAGTTTTTAGTGCATTTGGTATTGGATGGTTAAATTCCCAGCTCATGACAGTCGAGTTTGCATCTCACAGAAAAGTGTACTGTATCAACATTATTAGTTTTATCATCCGTGATCTCATCAGTTTTACCAGATGTATTTTCTACACCTGTGTTTTGTATGAGATAATTACTTTCTGATCTTGCATTCATCATTCAAAACCTGCATCAGTATTTCGCAGCCATAACCAAGATCAGGGTAAATCAAACAAGCAGTCACTTAAGTCTCTTTGTTCAGCTGTATTCAAAACAAGAACCTTCAGCCTTCTGCATTTCCCCAATGTTTCAGCATACACTAAACGAGTAAAATTAAAGTCAATTCAAACCAAAAGCACAGTCTCCACCTCTCATATAATGCAAGCCACCAGCTTAGAAATGATGTAACTTGGTGTCCTGATGCATGGCCACACTATGACATGGCAGAGGTAAGCACTGTGCGAAATTCAGGTCAGCAGCTACTCTGCATTAACTGCTCCAATACCTCAGCCCCTCCTGATGCATGCAAGGTGATTCACACAGAGAAAAAAACATTACTCAAAGACAGAAAATCAGCACTAAGTGGCTCACAGTAGCTCATCCGTGGGCCCGCAATACTGGTACAGCCACACTGGAAAGGAATTAATCCCCACCTTTATGGGACATGACCACATCACCTGCCTGTCTCCCAGACACAGTTCAGCAGCATTAATTCAGCACATATTTCTGCACATAACTGCCAAACACCTTCATTGCTATCAATAACATAACAAACAGTTTTGTTAGTGGCAGTTTTCTCTAAATTTAAAAAAAATCTTTATTATATTCAGTGTTGACAATTTATAGTTATTTCTTGTATCCTATTTCTTTCTTCACCATATTCTGTTCCTGGCATCTAATAAATAGCTCTTACTGTTACTCCCCTTGCTGTTTTGGATATTTGGGAATTTTACTGTCAGTGTGCTTTATGTTAGATGCAGATATAACAATGCATTTATTTTACAAATAGACTTCCTCTTGACTGTGGTGTTCAGGATATATGGCCTTGCAGTTCCAAAATGTCATTTATTTTTCTCCATTTAAACATTACCTTCTTACCTGCTTGGCAAGTAATCTTCACAGCTCTTAGAACGGGTCTTTTAAAGCACTAAAAATATAATTGGTTGCATTTCATTCTATGCACAATAAAGTTACAATCATTGTATCTAAGCTAGGCTCAATTTTCAATTCCATACTTCATTTTTAACGTGCCAAAGCAAAATCTAACGTAGGTTTTGCCTTTGTAAGGCATAGGAAAAAAAACTGCAGCTCAAAACATACTGTAAGTTTCCTTTTTAAGAAGACTCCTGCCTTGCACAAGGAAAACCATAACCCAGGGCTTTTGGAGGAGGTGATCCCTGCCTTCTATACAGGGATCAGTCCTCCAAAGCAGCCTCTTCCCCAAGGTAGAGTCTCCTGGCTTTCTTTGGGGTCCTGACACAAGAGGAAAGAAAACAACAGTCTCAAGCCCACTACTGAAAGGGTATTGGCCACTCTGGAGTGATTCAAGCCAATGATTTATTTCTGGTCAGAGCCTCCAAAGTGGGAATGCCTTTCCTGATAATGGCACTCATATTCCTCTCTCACATTCAAACTTTGCAGAACAGGTCAGACCCAGAGATTTTAATATTCCAGTCATGCCACTTTTGCCACTGGTTTTAAGCAATGCAGCTGTGCTCAGAAATGAGCTATTCTAGGCTCTGCTGACTATTTTTCCATGTTCCTAGCACTGACATGGATATAATTACAAATTTTCTTCTCTCCATACCTTTTTGTGTCTCAATTAATTTTGTTTGTAACATCCTAATTTTGCACTAAATGAACACTGATTTGCCTCCTGTTTCTCCCTTTCTTTCTGTGCAAGTTTAACACTCTCCTGTCTGCTACTTACCTCAGCTGCAAAAATTTGTTTTCTGACATGACTCAGAGGCCAAACTCACCCTCTTCCCTATAGTAACTTGTGATCACAGCATAAAGTTCCCTCTGAAGACTAACCTGCTCTTTGTCATAAGGAATTGCCCAGTGTTTCTTACCTAAATTGCTAGAACATCTCAGACATTTAGAGATCTTCCTCGACATCCAGAGGAGGTCATCAGTAGCTGCCCTCAAGAATAAAACGGAAATCAGCAGCTTCATGAATTTATGTCGCTCTGAGCTGCATAAAAGACTTTTCATGTATTTAAACCCACAAGAGCTCAGACACAACTTAGCCAGAACTAGATTCAATATCCTTGGAAACATTCAAGGTCAGCTTGGCCTGGGCTCTGAGCAACCTGGTATGGTTGAAGATGTCCCTACTCTTGAAGTGGATTGGACTAGATGGTCTTTGAAGGTCCATTCCAACCCAAACTATTCTATGATTCTATTACTTCATTCTTATTTAAGGTTAACCAAGGGAAAATGGAGCATTCACCCAGAACCATCTTCCCTCAGAAGCACACTTTCCAGGCTCCATAAAAGTAACCACTATACTGGGAACCCTGAGTCACCATCTCTTTGAGACCAGATGATCTTTTAAAGTTACGATTGATTGTTCAAAAAAGTAAGAGTTGTGTTAAATGTCTGTATAGTTATAAACTGGGAAGGAAATTTTAGTGATGAATATTCATACTATTAAAAGGGGAGAAGGATTTGTGTGGGTCAGAGTTTCCCCAGGGGTTTTAGGAGCCACAGGAAGGTGGTCTTTCCTGGAGCCCAGGGACAACAGAAAAAGCTGTGGATGGAACCAGAACCTCCTTTTTGCTTTGGCACTGTTGTGAATTCTCTGAGGTCAGTTTGGAGCCGTCTCTTTTTCGGGGTCCTAATCTCTATAAAAGGGCAGGGAGTTAATTTCTTTTGAGTCCCTGCCCAAATATATATTGTCCTTAAACCAAGACAATGTCAACCCAAGTTTCAAAACAGTTCTGAACTATTCCAAATACAGAAAACCTTTAGGTCTATAAAACTGAAAATTTTTCTGTTTGTGATTTGCCACAAAGGAATCTAAACCAGATAAGAAGTCCTGTGTGACATGGCTGCATCCTCAGATCTCCTCCATGAATCCACCCTCCAGCTGGGGAAAGGTCACTGGAGTGGCTCTGCAAAGCTCACTTTCAAAATGGCTTTATGGAAATGAGTCTTGTTCTTGACCTGCATTGCTCAGGAAAGTAGAAATTTGATAATGAATGTTGAATTAGAAGACAAACAGGGTAAAGGTGGCCAACATTTTCCCATAGGATCTACCCCAGTGGCCAGCATTTTGCCATGGGATCTGCCCCAAGCAGAGACATGGGGTGGCCCACATTCTTACTCCAGAACTAACTGCACTGAGACCAAAGCAATGGACCTCATCAATGTACTGGGGGGCTCCAAACAGATTTGTGACTCTGGGAAATTTGACAAGAAAAATGCAGAATCTGATCTAAACAAGTTATAGACAAATGTCTCAAGGTGCTATGGGGTAACCTGGCAGGTTTCACCACCCCCAGAAAAAGAATAGGGACCTCCAGATACCTCTGTCCCCTCACATCAGACAAGGGCTATAAATGCCCAAAGCTGCCAGAAGCTTTCCAGTTCTGTTCAAAGAAATTTATTGTCCAATAGGACCTTGTGCAAACTGAAACAGTGGAAAAAGCTGGCTTCTTCCTTGAAGTTTGATTTACTTCACTTGCAGAAAGAGACCTGTTCAAGGCAATCACATCTTAACACAGAAATAAAAGACAGACCCAGTACCACAGTGACAAGGAAAAAAAATACAGCTGATACCCTGGCTAACTATATACTATAAACTCTGACAGTGACCCTTCAATGTCCAAACCTGCCTGCATTCACATTCTGAATTTATAAATAAGCTAAAAATTTACTAGTGTATTAAGGTGACCTTGTTTTTCTCCAACATACAGATTTCAGAGAGTAAAAAGCTAATGAAGTCTAGAAATAAACTACAAGAGGTAGCAATGTGGAAACACAACAGCATCTTATCTCAGAAGTGAACATACATAGGCTGAAATTGTGTGAAAGGGCTCTGGTAAAAGTGTCAGTCTATAGCTGAGAAAGGAAAATAGAGATGGGAAGAAAGAAAAAAAGGATTTACAGCACATGAAAAACTACACTGTTATTTCTTTAATGTAATATACCAGTGGACTGAAGGAGGAAGATGAACTACATAAGAAGGGATGAAGGCACATTTCTGATGCCACACTGAGACTACTAAAGAACTAATACTTTCAGTGAAGATGACAGAGATGGAAAACAAAAGAAAAAGTCAAAATTAGTAACATGTGCAGGGTGTTGAGTTTTGGTTGTTTTTTTTTTTAGGAAAAAAAAACAACTGTCTTTAGGCCCTGACAGCAGATGCCACTGAATAAAACACATAGGGACATGCAGATGAAAAAATTAACCAAGTGCTGAAATTTAGATCCTCTGACACTCAGAGTCACCAGAGGCCATCAGCCTCCCCTGCCTCTGGGAATTCAAGGTATATTTGATGAAAAGCATGAACAGATTTAGTAGCTGCCACCAAGACCAAGAGATTACATCTTGGGTTGCTGAACTTCGAACAAGAGCAGCTGGAAATGCCAGGCCTGCTGAGCTGCCTCACACAAGCTGCTGTGCTGTATGCAGAGCAAGAGGACAAAGCTAGACTTGCTCACTGAGGCATCCCACCATGCTAATTAGAAAGCACGATAAAAATAAAACTGCTTGTACATTACACTACGTGAGTCTGGGGAGGAAGAGGTCTGCCTTTAAGAAAAGGAGGAGGGAAGAGGGAAAATTAAGTTATATTTCTCTTTACCTTATTTGTGTTAAAACATTCTTCCAGTATGAATTAATAATGCATATGTAAATCAGGCTTCATGATTTCTTATTACATTAGGTAGCCAGTGTGTTGCAGTAATAGATTCAAAGTATTAATTTATTTTGCATTGAACTTCATTATTGGCACTGCAAGGGAATATCCATTTTTATCAGGAAGAAAGCTAGCACATTGTTCAGCAGAAGAGTAAAATTTATTTTAGTCTCTTTGCATGCACCATATTGGAACAGTCTAAATTTGTATCCTCAGAGTATATAAAAACCTCACATGGATTTCAGACCCCGATTACAGCGGTACAGACTTAGGGCCTTGCAAAGCCTTCCTTCACGTGGACTGACCCTCTTCTGAATTCCAGCTGTAAGATGAAGACACTGTAACACTCAAACATTTTTACAGAACAAAAGACTTCCGGGGGGGAAAAAAATAGATTTAAAAAAAAATAATTTGAAGGTAGTATTCCAAGTGACTCTTAACACCACCTTTATTATCTAGAACAAAATTTTGCAAACTTCTTAAACCTAAGGGCCATCTAATGTTTCTGACAAAGGCATTAAAGTACTTTGCTGAAGTTTCATGCTGTTCATAGCACGTGACTCATCAAGCTGAAAAATAATTTAGATCACTGCATTAAGCTGAGCATCACTTCTGAGCTGAACCTAATTTTTGCTCAGTACGACTTTCAGACATTCACATTACCCTAGAGGTGACAGATAGAAACTTAAAACCTTTTTCCATCCTCAACTCAAAAGAAAGTTTTGGTTTCTTAAGCAAAATATCTGCAAGACAGAAAAAAACATAAATTTTTTCAAAACATTCCTGCCATTCAGGACAAGCACCTACTCACAGGGGCTGAATGAAGTGCAGCTCACATATCATTTTTATATATATATATACAGGCAATAGTTCAAACAAGACCCCAAAGTGCCACGAAACTACAGATGCACTCAACTTTGTTGCCATAGGTAAAACATGAAATTAATAGAACAATATTTTAAAAAAGAAGTTAAATACTCACTGCAAAATCAAGGATCTTAACCAAAGTCAGCCCACAATTAGGATGCAGGTACTTCCCACTCTCCAGTGATGACTGCTGATTTTCTTAGGCTTTCGTGATGTATGAATGGATGCACTACTCAGATTTCTGCATCCTGCTTTAGACACTCATTGTTTTGCTACCATGACACACAGCACTAACTTCCCTGCAATTTTTAGGTATGTCATTTCATACACTGGGCTTTTTTTTTCTCAGAATAAAAGAAAAAGGCTCATGTACTAAATTAACTATTTTTGAAGTCTTATTTGCATTCTTAAACCAGCTACTGGCTAGTCATTCCTGCTGGATGCCAGCTTCTTTCACAGCTCCCCCTCCTCTCCCTACCACAGCATTTGTCCCACTGTGCCCCTGTGGATTAGAAAAGGACACGGGCTGACAGGAGCTGAACCATCACTCAGGAACAGAAGGAACCCACCTCTATCTGCCTTGCTTGGGGAGCAAATGGATCACACCCAGAAAACTCAAGTTATGGAAAACTTTTTATTAGTTTCATGGCAACTAAAACCGTTAAAAACTAAAAACTTAGTTGCACTAAGGTCCTCTTTTCCACTTCATTTAACAAACAGCTGCCTCAAGTGACCTACCTGTGTAGTCCAAGCAATACTTGGGAAAGTCCATCACAACAAACCTCTTCAAAGCATTTATGCTGTTATGTCTTTATTGCACAAGACCAGGTTTTATTTTTTTTTAAACCACTGTTCTCTCCACCTTGCTTGGAAATAAATTAAGCATTTTGCTAAAGAAGCAGAGGAGCCAGTAAGGCAGCATCAGAAGAGAATGCAAGAGGCAGGCCCTTGATGTCAAAGGAATAAGATGCTACTTCTGACTTTTTTTTTTTATTGGTTGATTACTGACTTGATTGCAGTGTTTAAGTAAGCAGGTGGATGTTTTCAGGGTCCAAGCATTAGGAAAAGGCAGAGGCTTTTTAGCTGACTGCATGGCAGAAGCTTTGCTTTTACTCACTGCCGGATGACAGCCAAATACTAAGCCTCACCACGAGCCCAGCTTCACTTAAAAAAGCTTTAAATGCCCAGGGAGCTGACCAACAAACATAGCAAGATGGAGAGAGTATCCTGGAGCCTTTAAAAGATTGTTTTCAGGATTTACTTTTGTGACAAAACAGAAGATGGATTTTAAAGACACAATGGAGCTGTCTTAGGGAAGGGTAGATGTAAGAAACAGCAATTTGTGTTTTCCAGCAGAAATCATAGGGTTTTATTACTTCCTAATGAATACTTCATGTTAATAGTTGAGGGGAAGGGAACAGGAGAGGCAGCACACAGAGAGGCAGACCTGGAAAGTCAAGAGAGTGATGCGATTTCTAAATCTATTAAATACACAGGGAGAGCAAAGGCTGCTGTCCTCATTACAGCTTCTCCAAAAACTCCATGGTGTGACACAAGTTTGTCATTGGTGCCCAGCACAGGACAGCTGGGCAAACAGCAGCACTCGGCTGGCTGCACACCACCAGGCACATCTGCAGCCCCAACAGAGAACAAAGCGCCCAGAGAATAATGTGTAAACATGTAGAGACCAGCTGACACCTTCATAACAGGGTATGCTGCAAAGCTTCAAAGGACAAAGCACTTTGAGAAGAGCTGGTGAAAGACACAATGCAGTACCAGGGGTTGGTGTGGACCACCAGCACTGAGCCAAACAAGGACAGAGACTGTGGAGCACATGAATCCAAGAGACAGACAACAGAACAAAAGGTGATTTCCCAGCCTAGCTATTTCCAGAGAAAAACAGGAGTGTTGAAGCAGAGTGCAGGTCCCTAAATCCATGAGTGAATCTGCCACTCCACAACAAAGCCGATGATTTGGCCCTTCACGGGAGAGATCAAAATCTATTACCTTACATATTCACCCACAAAGGCATCCTCTTAACAAGCCCCATACAAAGCAAAAGATAAAGGCTTTTATAACACAGCTACAGCTAAAGAGTCAAATGCAAAGAAAAAATACGACAGTGTAACTAACAGTTTGAACCTTTTTTTCTGCCAAGATATCATTTAACAATGAAACCCTGTATGTTAAAGTTGGCATTAAAATGCACAAGAAACATTTTTCTGAGTCAAATAGTTTTGTCCCTATTACATACCTTTTGTATGCAATTAAGCCAGTCTTCTGATTACACAATATAAAAATCGGGCTTTTCAAGACTGCATGTGGGGGGAAAAACCAAAATAAAACACTCAGAGTCCTACACTTTTTACATACATTTCCAGGCACTTGCCAAGCCTCCACCAGCAAATTGGATATATGCAGGTTTGTCTATCATTTTTCTTGTGTGAGGGCATCAATTACAAGGCTCACATCTTTCAGACCAGCAGAGAGGTCTACTCCACAGCTCCACTTGCAGCAAAGCACACACATTTTGTGTGCTACAACGAATTGCTTTGCATAGCAAGATCAATGACTGCCAATACACAAGTAACACTGTTCTGACATCACTCCAAATGCCAGCTAAAACCCCCATTTTACTGTCTGACATCACATACAGCACTTGGAGAACATTAATATTTCCAAACAATGGTTTGCTGCTGTTAGGCAAAATAAAAAATACAAATAAATATCAACATCATTCAAAGATGGCAAGCACTACTTTTTTCAGAAGACTGCTTGTTATTTGGTTGCTAGTTTTTCTTACCTTTATAAAAAGCAGTATATCACAGAATCCCAGGATGGGTCAGGCTGGAAGGGACCACAGTGGTCATCTGGTGCCACCTCCCTGCTCCAGCAGGGCCAGTCCAGAGCACAGGGCACAGGAGTGTGTCCAGACAGCTCTGGAATAGCCCCAAGGAGGACACTCCACCCCCTCTCTGCTCTCTCTTCAGGGCTGGGTCACTGCCCAGCCAACAAGTTCTTCCTCCTGTCCAGCTGGAACTTCCTGGCCATCAGTTCCTGCCCGTTCCTCTTGTGCCGTTGCTGGGCTCCCCCGAGCAGAGCCTGCTCCATCCTCTGCCCCCTCCCTGCAGCCCCTCCAGACCTGGCTGAGGGCCCCTCTCAGGCTCTGCTCTGGAGGCTGAACAGCCCCAGCTCCCTCAGCCTTTGCTGCTCCCAGAGCTGCTCCATCCCTTGGGCATCTCCTGCGCTGGCCCCGCTGCAGGAGCTCCCTGGCCCTGCTGTGCTGAGGAGCCCGAGCTGGGCCCAGCCCTGCAGATGTGCCTGCCCAGGGCTGGGCAGAGGGGCAGGATCCCCTCCCTGCCCTGGTGCCCCCCAGGATCCCACTGCCCTCCCTGTCCCCAGGACACACGGCTGGGCAGGGACAGCTGGTTGCCCACCAGGATTCCCAGGTCCTTCTCCCAGAGCTGCTCTCCAGCAGGTCTCCCCAGCCTGTGCTGGTCCCTGGGGTTGCTCCTCCCCAGGTGTAGGACCCTGCACTTGCCCTTGTTGAATTTCATACAGTTCCTCTCTGCCCTTCTCCCCAGCCTGTCCAGGCCCTTCCTGAATTGCTGAACAACCCTCTGGGCATCAGCCTCTCTTCCCAGTTTTGTATCATCAGCGAACTTGCTGAGGAGGCATCGACCCCTTCATCCCGTCATTGATGAATACCTTAAAAAATACTGGGCCCAGCACTGAACCCTGGGGAACACCATCAGTGACAGGCCTCCAACCAGACCCTGTGCCCCTTGTGATGACCCTCTGGGATCTGCTGTTCAGACAGTTCTCAATCCACATCACTGCCCATTCACACTGCCTGAGTTTGCCTGGGAGGATGTTGTGGAAGACATGTCGAGAGCCTTGCTGAAGTGAGGTAGACAATATCCACTGCTGATCATGGCCTACCATTATGTGATGCTGCAGTTTTTGTGAGGACCAGCATTACATGGTTTTCCTAGTTGCACACCAGGATAGAGTTGAGAAGTGATTGTCTTTCCTCTTACCACTGGTTTAGCTCTTCTCCGACAGACCACTGCACCCTTGCTCATAGTTCCAAATCACGAGCTATAACAAATTAGAGCAAGAAAAGCAACAAACTCACTACAGTGCCTCTTTTCCTTCCTCACACATTGGATTTCTGGAAAAAAATTATTATGGGAAGACTGTTTGATATAATTATTTCTGAAACAGAAGCATAGTGAGGCATTATTAAAAAGATATTTGATTTATTTTCCACAAGATTCCTGAGACCTTACAAAAAGGTTAAATTAATTCAGGGATAGAAGGTACAGCAACACTCAAATAGGACTATCAGGGAAATAGATTTCAAAGAGCTGAGATTATTTTTTTTCCGTTTGTAATTTCTTGTACTTTTTAGGAGCTGTCCATGAGTATTGTGGGTTTGAGGTTGGGTTTGTTTCCGGTTTGGGTTTTTTGGGGAGTTTTTTTAGAATAATTTATTATCCAATTACCATTTTATTTTCGTTATATATTAGCACTTGAAGGCTGCAGTCAGATAACACACAGAAATATTTCCCACCTCAGTAGGTACAGCCATGAGCATAACACATTCTGAGCTCTGGCAAACAGATTTATAAGTATCTGCTGTAGCTCCTTAAAACCATAAACCCTTGCTAAAGGTATATCACTAGCATGCAGGGTACACATAGAAAGCTAGTGGTAACACATCTTTTCTAGAGAGCAGGGATAGGATAACAGGGACAAGAGCAATCCTGTTACAGTTCTTTTCACAGAGTACAGAAACACACAAGAGAGTAAGAATTCTTTTAAGTGTAGCTCAAGCAAACAGAAGACTATCTTGAACTGATTTTTGTACTACATTGAGAAACTTGCTATTTTTTTGTCTGCTGATAAACTTGTCAAGGAAGAAATACTGGGACCCAGCTCAAATATTTGACCTAAACTTGTAAAGCTGCCTTCTGGATGTCAGTGGATCTAGAGGAAACTGTATTGCCTACTTCTTTTGCATTTACACATTGCCACAACAATCATACTCGTTAATTCTCTTAACGCTGGCTCTCCATAATGCAGTGCAGACTTCTTTTACAGAGATTAAAACTGACTTTAATGCAGGAAATCTAATAAGCAAGTAGACAAAGACTTAATGTGTTACCCAGTGCTACCCAGACTCCTTGCTAACACTCTTCAGATACACTCTGCCTTATACAAGATTTTTCTTCATTTACCCTTGCTATGATAATTAAAGACACCAAAAATGACCTAATATTTTGACATTCCTTTCCAATCCACTATAGATATTGCAGAAACTTTATCACAAATACAGAAGGAAAATTTCTGTCAGAACAGATCTAAAATTTTAAGAAATAGTTGTAAAAAGTAACACAGAAACTCAATGCTGTTTAATAAATCACATTTAACACCTGCTTATAGCTGGCTGCTTGGCCAGACTGTACTCCTGATAGCTCCCAGGCATAACTCGATAATGAGATGGCTGATTGCAAGCAAGTACTCTGTATTTATTAAAAATTTTAAAAAATTAAAAATCACACATGCTCATCTCGATGAACAGTGCAGACTACATTAACCCCCCAAGTTGAATTCCTGCAGGCATCTTACAGAGCCAGTTGCACAGAGGCAACTTGGATCCTTGTTCATGTTAAATCCTGTGTAAAGGCTGAGCTGGTTTAGGGATCAAAGGAGAATAAAAATCATAGAATCATCAAGGTTGGAAGAGACCTTCAAGATCATCCAGTCCCACTGTCCCCCCAGCACTACCACTGTAACCCCTAAATCACATCATCCAGCAGCAGATCCAGGCACCTCTTGAACACCTCCAGGGATGGTGACTCCATCACCTGCCTTGACAAGCTATTCCAATGCCTGTCAACCCTAACAGTCTAATATCTAATCTCTAACCTGAATCTCCCCATCTCAGATTAAGGTCATTTCCTCTCACTGTAGGCTTGGCAGAAGAGACCAGTCCTCTCCTCACTACACCCTCCTGTCAGGGAATTGTAGAGAGCAATGAGGTCCTGCCTGAGCCTCCTCCTCTCCAGACTAAACAAACCCATCTCCCTCAGTCGTTCCTCATAAAACATGTTCTCTAGACCCTTCACCCGCCTTGTTACCGTTCACTGGACATCCTCCAGGACCTCAATGTCCTTTTTAAACTGAGGGGCCCAGAGCTGGACACAGCACTCGAGGTGTGGCCTCACCAGTGCCGAGTACAGGGGGATGATCACTGCCCTGCTCCTGCTGCCACACTGTTCCTGATCCAGGCCAGGATGCCCTTGGCCTTCTTGGCCACCTGGGCACACTGTGGCTCATGTTCAGCTGCTGTCAACCAGCACCCCCAAGTCCCTTTCTGCCAAACAGTTCTCAAGCCACTCCTCCCCCAGCCCGGAGCAGGGGGTTGTTGTGACCCAAGTGCAGGACCTGGCACTTGGCCTTATCAAACCTCATGCAACTGTCCCTGGCCCATTGATCCAGCCTGTGCAGACCCCTCTGCAGAGCCTTCCTGCCCTCTAGCAGATCAACACTCCCACCCAGCCTGGTGTCATGTAAGATTACTGAGGGTGCACTCGATCGCCTCATGCACTTCATCAACGAAGATGTTAAACAGGACTGGCCCCAAAACTGAGCCCTGGGGTGGGGAACATCCCTGGTGACCAGGTCTATCTCCACTTCTGTTACTTCTATGGTGCATGGAGTGTAACAGTACAATATTTCCTCTAACTGGGATAACACAAGAATGAATTTGGATTGGAGTACAGAACATTAGTAATTTGACCCTAATGAGTAGATATCACTTCTGCCAATCAAAAAATACAACAGAAATCATTAGAAATGCTTGTTTTCTCATTAATCCTTCATCTAAGAAGCTGACAAAAAAAGACACATCACTTTGAACCAATGGCTTTTCCAAACTACAAGGACCTCTTCTCTATAATACTAAAAATCACTAAGTCTAGTTTGACTTAGCTTCTTTAACCTTGAATTACAAAGGCCCTCAAAACAAAAGAATTTTTTATTGCAGTAGGAGCCATTATTACTACACAATCTCCTGGTCACCGCTATAAATGAAGAAAGACTCATTATTTTTGAATGTTAGCCTTTCCAAATGCATTTATAAGCAGCACTGCAGTAGACTGAAAATGAAGACATTGCTAATGAAGGTTTTGAAAAATGACATAGAAAAACCTCATTTTCTGGGTTTCCGTTTAATGCAAGTTATTTGAATAAATTATCATGGAACTGCAAGAGATAATTCCATTTGGAAGATAGAAAGAAATATTTCATTATCAAAAAAATAATCAAACCCAGCATGCACCTAATTAGGGATTACTTATGAAAGCAGCACTGGGAAAGACTCAGGTGTGTGGCCCCAGTCACAACAGCAGGAGGGGTGGAAGTGCTTCTGTGACACACAGATGTAGGACTAAAGGCAGTGAAGACTGATGGTTATGAGATCATCTCTTCAACATCTTTCCTCCATGTATTTGAGTAATTTCTCTAAGAGTAATTCAAACTTTTTTCCCCTCCTCCAAACCCTTAATCCAAACTGCTCTAAACTTCATGGCAAGCTCCTGCTCATGCAGCACAACAAGGTAAGAATATTTTTAGGAAGATCACTGCCCCTGAAACACTTAGGAGTTTTTTGGGTTGTTTTAGTAAGCCAGCTTTTAAAAAAGCAATTTGAAATGCAGGATAAAGCAAGCACTGCAGAAGTGGCTGATGACAGTTCTTTGGACTACCTGGTACATAAGTGGATTTAATAATCCACCTGAGTTATAAGTTTCCATAATGGATTTTCAAAGTATATCCTGCCCATTAAGCTTCAAATCACTTTCCAATTTGATGCTAAATAAAAAATACATACAAAAATACTCCAGATAAATCTTCACTGCAAGTATAATTTGCAAAATACCACTATGCAGAGAAAAGTTTATATAGAACTTTTATTTAATAAGCTATATGTGAAATATGATTTGAGATAATTCAACTGAAATGTACTTTTTCCCTTTGGAGATGTTTAAAAGATCATATAGGAGTAGAGACTGAATAATTTGGCATTGCTTAGCCCCAAGAAAAGGAGATGAAAGTGGAACAAAAGGACAGACTACAAAAAAAAAGGTTGTTGCACAAAGGCAAGGAATAATCTGTTCTGTGTCCTTGTGGATAGAGACAGAGATAACCCACTTCAACTGGGGCAAAGAAAATCTCAGTCAGGTAAGAAGTGAAACTTTTAAAAATTAAGGTCAGGGTAGTACTGGGTTAGGCTTCCTAAGCAAACCTTGAAATCTCTGACTTGGGAGATGCTGAAGAAGCAGAGCAGGGCATAAATTTATCACAGAGGGACTCAGGTGCAGCTGATCCTGGAAAGGAGACAAAAGATGGCATCTATTTTTGCCACTATGGATCTCTACATTTGTCTCTAAAACCAGTCATACTGGCATCATCAAGCTGCAGTCCCTTAGGGTCTCCTATCAGCCCACTAAGAAAATTCCAACACAAAATACAAAAGAAACCATGGTTGGGAGGAAATCAGCCATTTAAATCTCTCTTGAAAGGTAGCAGCTACTAAAGGGGCCCCTGAAGGGTTTTATGCTTTATCCAGGCTGCAAGAGTATTGCAGGAGTAGTCTGACACTGCAGATCAAAGGTGTGATTAACAGCATCAGCAGACCTACAGAGTTTTGCTTAAGTCTGAGGCAGAGAAACCAAGTTTCAGCACATGCACAGGCTGAAAACCCAAGTATTCCCTGACTTGACAGCAAAAGCCCCTACTAAGAACCTTTGCCAAGCCAAACATGTGAGCATTAGCTCAGCAATCACCCTTTGGAGAGCTGTAACACACCCAGCACCTGCCTGTGTGAAGATCCAGAAGTCATGCAGGGCAGAAGTCAACTGGAAAATTCCCAGCCAGTACTCACTGGGAGTGGCAACACAGCAGGCAGGGCAGGGTATTCCTTACCAAAGAGGAGCACAGAAAGAGTTACTTAACTGCATAAATCAGAGCTCTTTTGGTGGGACTTATGATTTCAAATCACAAAATCCTCCCACATGCTTTTCAAAATATCAAAGTACGCTTTCGAGAGAAAAAAAAAGGAGGTTGGCAGAGTGTATTAGGTTCACAGCCCTTTCATCTGCCCAGTTTACAACCAAACCCCCTCCCCTATTTAGTACCTGTGACAACACAGTCTTCCAACATTCCTGCCAAAAAAAAAAAATTTCCAGCACAACAGAATTTTATCTTCTTTCTATTTGTTCTGGCACATAATTAAGCGATTTCTCTTTTGACTCAGTACTAAAAATAGAAGCATTAACCTCTATACTAAAGACATTTTTAGCTGCAGATGCTTTCTAGTGCACTACTTAAACATAAGTAGTTTCCTGCTATCTCCAAGTACTTCCTGGTGCTGCAAAGGAACATGATGACTCAATACCTCCACAGCACAGAAGCCCAAGATGGGCCTGGCATCACACTAATAACAATTAACATTAAATGTTTGGATTGAGTTTTGGAAATTAAACCAGTGCCTGTCTCTCAGCACTGTAGCAGAAGTAGCTCTTGTAACAAAGATAAGAAAGTCTAGATGGAGTCACAGGAGTGACGGTGCTCTAGGTTTTTTCTCTTTTTTTTCCCCCAATAAAAGTTTTACAGATAAAACCAGATACCCAGGAGCCAAATATAACAGAGATGGCTAGACTTCTCGTATTTTTTTGGCTCCCACAGTACACAAAAATCACTAACAGCAGTACTGTAATCTGAAATCTTACGTTACATGAAAAATAGCTATTAGGAATGTGCAAATTGTGTTTGACTTTACATCTTTACATGTTCTTTTCTCTGAGAAGGAAAAGAAAACAACTGAAGAAGAAGATGGTACAGAGGAGCATCTAAATTGCCACTGACAAGGGATTTCAAGATTTGTTTACAGTGGAAATCTCTCCAAAGACAGGCTGCTAATGGAAGCTGTTCAACACCATGGTAACAGAGACCCAGCTGAAAAATTAAGATTTTTGAAAAAACACCTGAGGCAGGAAGAGTTGCACAGCTCAGAATCAGTGAAGAACAACACCTGAAGTTTGTTACAATATGTCAGTCCACTGTGTCCATGTCAGTGCATGGCCTAGAACAGAGAGACACCCACACAAACAGTGAAACAGGCCATGCAATGCGAAGGTGTGCTCAGGCACAGTAAAGCATCCTCTGTCCCTAGTGTGCCCCCTCATGGCACCGTGAGGCCAGAGCACCACACAATAAATGGATTATCCGTCACAGCAAACTGGTCATCAATTACCTTGAAGCTGGGTTCAAAAGGCAGTGGGCTGATGGGCACTGTGCCTGGCATGAAAACAAGAGCCACTAAGCAGTGGGATGTAAGCAGGCAGGATGTAAGTCCTGTATGTCGGACTTCACAGGTCAGCTCCAGAAAGGAATATGTGATTTGGCTCTATGGGTAAACACTCCCTTAAGTTTCATGGGCTTTTTAGAGAAACAGGAGACTACAAAGCAGCTGAGGAAGCACTTATAAACATCTTTCAGGGAAGAGAAAAAAACAGAAGATGGAGATACCAGCCTCTCCAAGAGATGGTCATGGGAAAGCTCTCTTTCTCCTCCAGCAGCAGCCAGAAGAAGGGCTGGAAAAGGCTAATTTCACGGGGAATCAAGAAATGACAAGTGAAAACCAACAAGGCAAGCAAACTCACTGGTCCATGCAGGAGAAAGATCGTTCTCAGCAGTGTTGATTGTTAAATGGAGGGGGAAAGGGCAGTTTTCTCAAAGTCATACAGAGGAGGGAACTATAAAGAACAGCAATTGATGCCAGATGATTCCTGCACTTTGCGTCACCCAAGTACGCCGAGAAAATCAGACAGCATGTCTACACACATTCAGCTCTCCCTTTGGGATGGACTCCCTCTACTCACATACAGCAACTACAGAATTTTGACCTCACTGGTGCTTCTAGTCACAGAGGGAGTAGAAGGTCTCCAACAATGCATCATACAGATGTTGTATCTAGAGACACCTAACTCAAGGGACAGCCCTGCTTCCGGAGAGCATGGAGCACATCCTTTGCCATTTGCTGTGCACTTTTATATTGAGATGTAATTAACATTTGTGATACTCAACATTTCACACAGGAAGCTACTCCAGACTTGATTTCTTTTTACCTTATCTATCATGAGATCCTTGTCAGCAGTACAGTTCCCTTTTATATGCTGGACTCTAAAGGCAGGATTGAGGCAGAGCTAACAAGAACCAAAATGGTTCTGTTCAAGCTATAAAGTGTAGTATTCATAATATTTGTAGTTTACAGAGTTAAAACTGAAAGAAAAAGTTTCACCTGATCCAAAAGACTACCTTTCATATTTGGTCCTTCAGAACTTGCTTTCTTAGAAAAGACTTTGAAAGTCAGATTCATTTCCAGATTGGAATTTATATAAACTACAAAAACCCTAAAACAACAACCAACTCAAACTGGCGTTCTACACAGCCACTCTTTATCTTCCTAATTCCACCCTAAAGTTAAGACAACTTGACCCGATTTTCCCTTTTTACAACCTCAAATATTTCAACTCTTCTAAAATATACCCTACCAATCAATAAACCTCAAACCTTTTCCCCCTAGCCCTCAGAAAAAAAGGAATCAAACCTTTATCACCAACTCCCAAAGCTGGCATTTTTATTAAACTACTTTCTGAACTACACCTCCTTAAACCACCCGAATTGCCCCCCGAGACAACCCTCGTACAAGCTCTAGCACAACAAACGTCAACAACAAACCCCAACCTGCAATTAAATATTGCCCCACTCCCCAAGAATAAAACATAGCTGCACCCTCAAAACCTAACCGAACAGAAGACACACCCCCACTATCTGCCCTATCCATCCCCAACCACCGAGACTCAGACAACCCTATAACAAACACCCCTCCACCCAACGGTAAAACCAGCCCAACACCATACCCAGCAACTCGTCAGTCTCCTCATGCCTCAGGAAAAGGGTCCGCTGCTAATGATACCGAATATACAAAACCCACCAACATCCCACCTAAATATACCAAAAATAATACCAGTGGCACAAAAGACACCCCCAAACTCATTAACCACCCACACCCTACAATAGATGCTAACACCGGCCCTACCACCGCATAATAAGGAGAAGGGTTAGAAGCAACTGCTAACCCCCCCAAAATAAAGCAAACACTTGAAAAAAGTATGAAGTATGTCATAATAATTCCTGCTTGGCTTCTATCCAAAACCTATGGTCTGAAAAACCACCGTTGTATTTTCAACTACAACTTCAACAAATACCCTAACCCAATACAACAATTGAACTTCTCCCCACACCTCTAATATTAATCTCGCTAGCCCACCAACACCTACTCCATCATACCTCCTTCAACCAACACACTTTTGTTATCCATTAAAACTGCTACTCCAAACATCAAAAATTCACCAACCGAATGAACCCTAAACCAACAACTACCACTACAACTAAAACAAAACTTTGACAAAAATGACCAAACCTAAAAGCAGTCACAGTCCTTGTAGCTTACAATAAAGCATAACACTGAAGATGTTAAGACGGCTATCACACATACCCAAGGACAAAAAAGACTTAGTCCTAACCTTACAGTTGGTTCTTGCCAAACATACACATGCAAGTATCCGCATTCCAGTGAAAATGCCCTCAACACCTTAAAAAGACAGCAGGAGCAGGCATCAGGCTCACTACCCCAATTGTAGCCCAAAACGCCTTGCCTAGCCACACCCTCACGGGTACTTAGCAGTAATTAACATTAAACAATAAGTGTAAACTTGACTTAGTTAAAGCAACTCACCAGGGTTGGTAAATCTTGTGCCAGCCACCGCAGTCACACAAGAAACACAAATTAACTTTACACGTCGTAAAGAGTGGTTTTTCATTATCACCTCAACTAAGACTGAAATGTAACCAAGCTGTTATAAGCACAAGATGCATTTTCTAACATAGAAAACCCCACGACAAGGAACGTGAAACCGCTCCTAAAAGGTGGATTTAGCAGTAAAGCAGGATAATGATGCCTCCTTTAAGTTGGCTCTGAAGCGCGTACATATCGCCTGTCACCCTCCTCACAAGCTACAACCAATTTCATTCATAATAAACTCCCAAGCTAAAGATGAGGCAAGTCATAACAAGGTAAGTGTACCAGAAGGTGC
Source organism: Lepidothrix coronata (assembly GCF_001604755.1). Classification (NCBI taxonomy): domain Eukaryota; kingdom Metazoa; phylum Chordata; class Aves; order Passeriformes; family Pipridae; genus Lepidothrix; species Lepidothrix coronata. The sequence continues at coordinate 1,379,360 of NW_016690304.1, forward strand.
ATTTAGTCTACCAAGACATAGCCATAATAAAAGCATTCATCTTACACCTGAAACATATCTGCTTCATACAAGATCGTCTTGAAGCCTAACTCTACTCTTCTACCCATCAACATATAAACCAAACTAATGTCACCCACTAAATTAAAACATTTTTTCACCCAGCCTAGTATTGAAAGATGTACTCAAGACGCGATAGAGATCACGTACCATAAGGGAAAAATGAAACAGCAATGACAAACCAAGCACTAAATAGCAAAGACCAACCCTTGTACCTTTTGCATCACGATTTAGCAAGAATCGCCCAAGCAAAACACCAATTTAAGCTTGCCATCCCGAAACCCAAGCGAGCTACTTACGAGCAGCTATTTACTGAGCAAATTCATCTCTGTTGCAAAAGAGTGGAGCGACTCGTTAGTAGTGGTGAAAAGCCAATCGAGCTGGGTGATAGCTGGTTACCTATGAGACGAGTCTTAGTTCCCTCTTAATTCACCTCCAAGGACCACACTCAACACACATGAAGCGAATTAAGGGCAATTTAAAGGAGGTACAGCTCCTTTAAAAAAGAATACACTCTTTCCCAGCGGATAAACTAAATCACACCTTGACCGTGGGCCTTCGAGCAGCCATCATCAAAAAGCGCGTCAAAGCTCTGTACCTAAAAAATCCAGATTTCCCCATGACTCCCTCCCCCTTAACAGGCTAACTTATGTCAAATAAGGGAATTTATGCTAAAATAAGTAACTAGGGATCCCCTCTACGGCGCAAGCTTACATTACAATATTATTAACAAGTCACGAGATATTTTCTAGCACTAACAAGACCCAATATCAAAAACCCTGTTAACCCACCTACGAAGCGCCTCTCAAAGAATGATTAAAATCTGTAAAAGGAACTAGGCAAACCCAAGGCCCGACTGTTTACCAAAAACATAGGCTTTAGCAAACCAAGTATTGAAGGTGAAGCCTGCCCAGTGACAACACGTTTAACTGTGCAAAGGTAGTGCAATCAATTGTCCCATAAACCTGTATGAATGGCTCAATGAGGTCTTAGCTGTCTCCTACAGATAATCGGTGAAATCTAAATCTTTAAAGTCTAAATGTAATGATCTGAGAAACAAAACTTCTACTTACTCCTCTCTTCTGTTTCCACAGACTTCAGTAAGTGCGGAATATTTAATCACATGTTATATGGATGGACTTTTCCTTCTCACTGCAAGCAAAATTCTTCAACTGGATCATGACTTATAATCTTGCACCATAAATATTCTTGATTTACAAAATTTTACCCAGGGATTGTGCAGAAAATTCAAGTCCAATGAACATACTCAGCAATTTTCTCGCAATTTTATTCTTGAATGCAGAGCTTGTGCTCCTTTCAAATGTCTCAAAAAATATACGAATATTAAAATCACTCTAATAAAAGTGTAAAATGGGCTGTCTGAAATATACTTTCTCTGTAAGTTCATGTTACAACTTACATTTGTTGTCCTTGTTAATGTAAAATAATGGTAAAAAAATAATAACTTTTTGTCTTGCTAGAATAGATTAGACAGTGATTCTGACTACAACCTTGTGTTTCTGTCAGAAAACTCATTCATGTGTCTTTGATTTCTAGGAGAAAGCCAAACTCAAAAGAAATAAAGGACATTTTTCAAAATAGGAAGGAACACAGAAAAGACTATTATCTTCCATCAATAAATGTTGTTAAACATATTATCTGACACTGAACTTGAAGACAGTCATGATGCTTCTAATGATAAAAATCTGACATATACATTGCTTCTGTTGTTTCAAGATTCATATTTAGCAGAATTGAAGCCGTTTTAACTTGAATAACTTTATGTTACGTAACAAAAGGATCTGAGCTCCATGAGACGTCGTGTCCCTGCCACTGCCTTCAAACTCAGAGGCTCAGTAACTTTATCTGAAACTGATGGTTAATACAGGAGGGCTGAGGAACAACCCAAAGGTGACACTTAGAAAAATCAGCAGGACTAAAACTGACAACAGCTGCAGGCCCCACCTTGGCAAGAGTTGGAAGCAATTTCAACATACCTATGAAGAGCACCATGATTTCAAGTCTTCATCGGAGGCTGCAACCTAAGGACCTCCCCATGCTTACATTTACCTTCATATTCTGCTTTCCAAAAGCAAATTTTACCCTTTCTGTATTTAGAAGCAAGAAACACACTTAAAATTAGGTGAGAGCCCAAAGCCCAGTGCCCCAGCTAAGAAAACTCCAGGTGAGATTGCACTACCATTTGCATCAGAGCTGCAAAGTATATCAACTTTATTTCAAAAAACAACCCACAATATAAAATATAGGGAAAAAAGGCAATATTGTACCAAATAATAATATAATAATGTTTCATTTTACATATCCAACCCCAACAGTATGTAAAACTCCTTCCCTGAATGGTTTCCTAATGAGGAATTTTCTATCTAGGACACTTTCAAAGGAAAGGCAACTAGACAGGACACAAAAGCTCATCTGTTAGCAGAGTGATCTTTGGCTACGTATGGAGGAGCTTATTTGCACACAAGTTCATTCCCTCCTTTGTGTGCACACCTATTTAATCTAGTTTGGCACACAGGGCCATTTTTGCTAGATCCATTCGTGATACAGGCAGCTGAAATCAGGACTCAAATATGAGCATGCTACATCTTGTTGTTACATGAAAATCTTTCTTCCATGATTCACTATCCTCTATTTTTCTGCAGATCCCCTTTACCACACTTCTTTGCAATTTTATTCTTCAAGCTTATTGTTAACAGTGTTGTCTTCATACTTAAAACATCTAACTATTTCCATCTAAACTTTAACTAGAGGTCCAACCAACGTATTATAAGGGGATGTTGGAGTTATTCTGCACATACCAAGGAACAGCATTGTCTTCTGGTCCCGTGCCATCATTTTCCCTTTCACTGAACCACGACAGGCCTTGTGAAAAATTTAACGCATACAAATAGCTGGTGTTGCTATTTCTGCACTAATGCTTCCTCTTATATTTATGACCACCAGCTAGTGATCCTCTGGCACCATTTACATGTTTCTTTTTTTTTCAACAGCCTTTCACTAGAGCCAAGGATTTCTCTCTTGTAATAGTAATAATCACCTCTTCTTTATCATTTCTCACAAGATTTGTTGTTAGTGACTCACTGACTATCACTTGTACACAAAACATAATTCCATTACTTCTTTTCTTTCCCCATACACATTTTTTGCCCAATGCCAACTATATATTAATAAACTTGAGTATTTATACTGAATTAAAATCAGCAAGAGATTATCTTTCTTTCTTATTCACAGAACTATGGGTACAGCTACAGCATCAAGTTTCCTTTTTATTTGAGGACTCTACTACCCGTAGGGTATCTTCAATAATAATATCTTCTTCCCTCCCTATTTGAAATAATTTCCTCTGAGTAACTTTTTTGCATCATCTCTCGAAGAAGGTCGCTACCTCAGTGGGCAACAGAGGGACTAACCTGGGCCCCAACATAGTCCTGTCCTATTAATCCAGAAATGCCTTCCCCAGCCTAGGCAGTCTTCCTGGTAAGGGATGCAGAACAGGGATGCTTCTGTGCAGTGTTTTGGCACTGATAAAAAAGCCCTTACGGAGATCAATCTTGGAGAAAGTCACAGCACACACATACCAAACCCCATAGCACCATGAAGCAACATCAAAGCAGATGTTTCCAGCACTGTGCAATTGAAAGTGGAAGGCAGAGGCAGCAAATTGGCTTAGTGCCATTAAAAGAAACCTAAACATGCACATACTTATTTTCTCTTTCTATTTTCAAAAGGAGAGCAAGACACACAGAAAGCCTGAAAGTTCTCAGCTTGCAAGGCACCATCGGCTCTTCAGATGTGCTATATGCACAATAAAGTTTTAGTTTTCTGACAGAGTTAAAAGCAAAACAACATCAACACACGCATCATTATAGCAGCTCTTGGCACCAGCCTTCTAAACACCAGATTTCTGGGACCTAAAGTTTTGATCTCGTATTATGGCAAACTTGAAAATGATCCAAAACCAGACTCCTCAAAGTCTTCTACTTACTGTGCCACAACAAGAAGGTACAATAGTATCATTCCCTATTAATACAATCCATCTTTTCCCCTTTTGCTGATTAATAGATTTGGGCACCAGAAACACCAAAGGGGCACAGAAAGTCATGAGGGTAAACTCACTGTTAACAGTTAACGACACGGCACACGAACTGGCCACACTTTGGGAGTGACGGACACCCATTGCTCCTCGAGAGAATTATCAACAACACCTGTACCAGTGACAAACAGTGAAACCTGGGAGGTGGGGGCCACTGACAACCACTTCCTTTAGTAAGCTAGAACCCTCCAAAGCCACATTATCTGCAATTAACATCAGAAATGGCTGGAGTCGCTTCCTGACAGCTCTCTCATGGCTATAAAATCATAACTCATTAAGCAGACAGCAACGCAGAAGATGCTGCAGACATTTGTAGATTTTGTTTACCCTTATTAAATGTTTCAGAACCATATTAACTACACAAGAAGAGCTATTAGAGATCTTAAATCCATTAAATTAAGGCAGAATGCTAAGTTAACAGTTGGACTAGATCTTAAAGGTATTTTCCAACCTAAATGATTCTATGCTTTATTCCCAGACCATCTCCTTCCTTTCTCATATGGGGGAGGGACTTCACTGCATTACCTGACACTACTACCATGGATGTGAGCTGAGAGGAACACAGGCACTGTTTCCAGATTCATCACTACATGGGTTGAAGAAAGTCTTCTTGATACTGAAGTTGCTCGAAAAAAAAAAATCACCTTTATCATCTCATTGAGTTAGTTATACATGAACAAAAAACCTTTACATGCAAACCAGACAGTGTCATTATAACTGTGTGCAGAAAATAGACCTGTTAAATAAGAGAAATAAGCCAAATTTATGGTTGAATCTTTTCTCTCCTGCATTATTTTCCCAAACCTGTTTCCTGCACACTTTTCATCAGGGCACATTCAGGTCCCAGGTCTCCTTTCATACCTTGGGGTGAAGGCCTAAGCTCTTAACACTTTTTATTTCTCCTAAACACGCTGTTTTAGAGCCAAACTCCCCCAGAACTAAGGAGTCAGGACACATTACATCCCTTCTACTGGCACGCCTTTTATTTCCTCATGTGCAAAAGAGTATGCAGCTTTCCTCAGAGACATAACGCCTCATCATTAAACCACGTGCTCCCATCTCAAGTCGAGTTCTGTGCCAGCTTGTGCATTAGCAAACACCCTTCACATGGGTGATGCACTATGCACAGGACTGATGAGTTTGGCACATTACTGACTTCAACATCAGGTCAGACACAGTGGTACTTAACAATTTTGTGGTGGCAACGCTTTTAGAGGCGGTTGAACACCATTTCCCTCTCTCTTCTAAATACAGGGAAATAAAATCCTAACTAAAAGCCACTGAAGGTCTTCAGATGATCTCAAAATTTACTGTGTGTATATTCTCGAACACCTCATATCCTTTGAAGAAAACAAGACTCAGGCTTCAGCTTTAGTCCTTTTTCATTCCTTTTCTTTTCAGATGTCTTAGTTTACTGACAATGTGTCCCAGGAGGAGGGACCTCCAATGGAACAGAAACCCCTCCCCCTAAGTTTTGAGGGTTTTTTGAAATTATGAGGGGACTCACCTGGCTCCTGCCTGGTGCAAGAATGGTGAAAAAAAGCTTGGGTGCAAGGTGGCTCCAGGGGCACACGGGTTGGCAACACCCTCTTAGCTGCAGTCCAAGGACAAAGAGAGACATTTCCCGTCCTGCTAGCCACTTTTAACCTTTCTAAAACTCCTGTGGCATCTCTTCACCCGGTATCTTTCACAGGGATCTCCATCTCTACCCACTCTCTGCCCCACCCCCCAACCTGCGCAGGGGGAAAAGAGGTGAGGTGCCCTTCACAGTCTCCAAAACCACGTAATGACATGAAAAAATTCAACAAGAAAATCTCAACTATAACATCACATCAGTATTCAAAAAGCAGGTCAAGTTTGATAGGTGCAATGAAGCCTATATTAGGCCATATTACACCTGGATCAAGAGGCAGAACTGCTTCCAAATAGGATCCTCCTCTCCTCCTAACCACAATACCACTAGCTGGTGAGACACCGAGTCACTTTATCAGCTGCTCTCCATGTGAATGAGGTGCAGAGGGTAAGTAGCTTATTGAAGTGAAACTCTAGGGATGATTTAGTTTATTTGCTCATTAATGAGAATTTAAGTACTTAGTTCATACCTCTCCCCCCCAGTCAAATAAAAGACTTTGGTGACAGAAAGGATTAAATAAATATGAAGTCTGTTTCCTTATGAAGAACTGTGCATGCCTTGTCATGTACCACTCACCTGTAAATTTGCTGTTAGGGATCTACATCATTAGATTTCACATTATAAATTAACAATAGTAGCAGCAAGAAACTTCACAAGTACGTAGTTCCTGTGCTTGGTCAGCAGTTTCTTTCTAAACTGTGTATGTGTACTATTTAATCTGAAGACTATAACAAGCAGCTAAAAAACTGGGCATATCTATTATGCCATTTATCTGATTTAAACATCTCTTTGCTTCTCGAGTTCTCAGCAAGCAAACCACATTTTTATGTAGAGCTGAGCAGCAGCATACAAAACCCAAAGTGAACCACTTGCTGTGCAAATTTTGCTGATCCTAAAAGAAAACCCAACAAGAACCTTACATTTTCATAAGCAAACTCGAAAGTCCAGTGATCATGTCACTAAAGGTTATACTTGCAATGCAGCTCACCCACAGTGATAATATACATTTAGAAAGGGAGCTTAATCGAATACTTGGTGATGATAAATTAAAATGTTAGTTCAAAAATAAAAGCTAAATGCAACAGCTTTGCATAACACATTCAGTCTTAAAGACTATATTCAGTCTCCTGCTGGGTTTGGACCACACTTGGTAAAATAGTTGTTTTCTAATAAATTTTGCCCCAGTCATTAAAACATCATCATAACATCAGTTTACACCATTAATTCTTCTCTTAAGTGTAGAATTCATTTTACTACAAGCCAATTGGAACAAGCATCCCTGACACTGCTATTTGAGCTGTTAATGACTCATTATCATGCTCATTTCAGAAATAATTTTCCAGAAATTTCTTCTCTTTTTTCTTATCTATGTGAAAAATAACAAACACTTTGTACTGTCCAGAGGTGGTAGAACTAATTATTACTGGTGCTCTAATTAATCCGCTCAAAAAAATCAGAAGCTTTCCTTCCCTGAGGGTGGAAGAAACTGGGTGATACACAATATCAAGATGACAAATATTTAAAGGATTTCATCAATAACTGTGTGACAAAACAGCATGGTAAGTCCACATTTAGGCACACTAAGACATTTGACTTGTTCTGGTTCACTGAGTCAGATGAGCAGAACATTTTGATCAAATCCTTTCTGGAAGAATCAGCTCGACTGAAATTATTCACAATTGTATTCTTCTATGTTTCACTGAATTGAGAAGAAATCCCATTGTGAGTTTTAAAATTTGAGAATTAAAAATAAAATGTTTTTTCATTTCTAAAAGCATCCAGTAACTATGTGTGCCTAAACAAAACCCTTTCATTTTCATTTCAAATCGCATCTCACCTCAAAATTGAAAGTGCCAGCACTTTGAAAGTGGAAATATTTTTTACTCCTCTTCACTTTAATTCTTAACTCTGCCTATGATTTGTTTCCTCCTCTTTTGCTAAACTCAGTATACCAGTTTATTCACAACATTCTGCTAACACACAGCACATGCAACCCTGCCTGCAGGGATTTCCCTCTTTAGCCCTCAGCTACTTCCATCTTTCCCACATCCCCATGGAGGTACCAGCCTCCATCAGCCATCTTCAGAGGGCCTGATACAGCCTTAAGACATTTGATATTCTGCCTACCCTCTCATCTTCTTGATTTTATTCATTACCCATGTTGGCACTCCCCTGACCTTCCCCCCCCCCGGCATTTCTTAGTTTTCTTCAACTACCAATAGACTTTTTTTTTTGTATTTGCCCCAAGAGAGGCATCACAGGCAGCTAGTGCATGAAACGGACTCAGGGAAAGTCTGAAGTTTCAAACAAAAACTAGATTATTCATTATACATTAAATTAGAAGTTTCGTCTCTGCTCTGAAGATATTGCATCAAAGCCCTCAACAAGAATGGTCTCTTACTAGCCCCTAAGTAAAATTTTTATCCTGTATTATCACAGCAAATGACTGAAAGCAAAGGAATTTAATAAGCACCTCCAAACTGCAGGTCAGGTTCCTCACTGAGCTCTTAATTGGAATATAGTAGATTCTGCAGGTGAACAGGCCTGTAGAGAGCAAAAGGACATGTGCGTTTTGCCACTTGATCAGGGGTGAAACGTCAAACTACTTTCACTAATTTTCAAGTTTATTTGTTATTGAGTATCTGGAAGACTTTTTCAGAAAATCACCACCTCATCTCCATCCCAAATCATTTAAACCATCTCTCCATCTCTTTTAAGCAAGTCTAGTGCATCTCATACAAATGAAAGCAAATACACAGCAATGCAATAATCACTTATTTTGCAGTTTCTCTGCAAATTGTTACCTACTGCCACCTGCAAATAGCAGCATAATTTGCTTTCTGAAATACAAACTTGAAACCAGCCCATGTCTGAACATATTTTGCTGAGGAGTGGTCAGTGATAGGTCAGGCAATGTCAAACTCTGCCATCAGTCTGCTCCCCTTCAGCAGAGAGAAGTGCTTCTCCACCTGCTGCAACCCAGGATAAGGTTCAAGTGAGTCCCGTGGGGGTGGACTGCTTTTCCTTCTGCCCTTCTTCCGTTGGGGAAGGGTCTCCATTTTCTTTTCGGCTGTCCTCTGTCAAAAATGATGGATCTTCCTTTGTTCTTAGCCCGTGGAGAAAAAAAGAAAAAAACAAAAACACCTTGTGTCCAAAGTTGGCCAAATGGCCCAAAGAGGTTTTCATTTTGGGGAATTTTATATTTCCCTGCAAAAGGCCCTGGCATCAGGCCCAACTGGGAACTGGATACCTTACAACTTCACAATACGCCTATAATTTTGTTTTAATAAAACCCATAGTTTTATTTCTCATACTGGCAGTGGCTGAGCCTGCAGCCATCCTCTTGCCCCACAGCCTCCTCCTCTCCTCTAATACAGTTGCCAAAACTGTTTCCAACATGAGTGGACATTTGGGTCCTTTTTCTGCTCAGGCACTTCACAACAGTAACCTGTATATAACAGCCACCTTTCTGTTCTCTTTTAAACCACATCCATCCCCAATTTGCCCTTTCAAGATTATTAGCAGCAAAATTGCCAAGATAGTGCCTTCTCTCTAAGGTTGCCTTGGCAAGAGGACAGTGCATTCAGATCTCATTCCTGTTGACTCCATTCCTGCAGTATCCAGGCTTCACACGTAAGAGACCGGAATGTTGTTAATGTCTTAAACATTGTCAAAATCATAGAAAGACTTTTTGTCAAACTGCAGAGGAGTAATTGCCCATCTGCAAGGACCAAATCCCCACCCCAAGGATATGCATCCTGCCTGGAATTTGGACTGTGACTGGGAACTTGATATAAGACTATTGTCCAATTATCTCAGCTCTAAGGAGAACTAAACAAGGCTCAGCAGGTGGAGGAGGAAAAGGGTTTGGGGTGGGTGATGGTGAAATTTCTCTACACAAAACAGAAGGAGAAAACACCCCCCTCCAGGAAGACCACATCCACATGGGACATTCACGTGAGAGGCAGCACAGAAATACAGTCGCTCTTTCAAAAACGTCATACTCTTGATTGCCTCAGTACCACAGGCAAATATGAGCAAAGCTGGCAGCAGAAGGATTAACATACAGTGAAACTCAGTAGCTAGCCATGCCACCTGCTTATGGTGTTGGATATTCCGTTATATCATTTGGAAAAGTGCTAACACTAAAATACAAAAAGTGTCACCTTAATTTTAATGGAAGAAACGGCCTTCAAATGTCAGAAATCTTAGACTGACCCTCATGGCAGTTATATTTTACTACAGGCAGAGACCTGGAGTGGGGGGGAATGGTGAAGAACCACACAAAACCTTAAAGATAAAAAAAAAACAGGAAAAGTGAAAAAATTTCTCATGGAAACATTCTTTTTACTATAGCAATAGATGATGTTGTTTCGTGGATATCTTTCTTCTTTTATGGAAACAGACCCACTCAATAATCTTTAAGACAGTAAGAGACAGCAGCAGCTATCTTATTTTTTTGAAGGAAAGCAAAAATGTAGTTGAGATGGAATAAATCTGCTGTTATGACAGTCCACACCTGTTTCTTCAAAGAAAGAGACTACAAACGAAAAATGAAACATCAAAAAGCAAAAGCAAAAGGAAAATGAGTTTCTGCTTGAGGCAAGCTACTTTCTTACATTCAGCTTCCTTTCCAGAGGCTAGAAGGTACAATGTCTGGGTTTAAACTCTTTCCAAAACCTGGACAACTTGTACTGTTTAGCTGCTTTGTGGTCACAAGCTCATAGCAGCATTAAAAGAAGTCACCTGAAGGTTTTTGAATGAAGTCAAAAAAGGCCAAAGGGGAAAAGAAATAAGGTGGAGAAGGACGGGGAGGTAGGCAGGTGTCAGAGGAGGAAGGACAGCAGGTCTCAAGCAAGTTTCCTGCGGCCAGTTAACCTTACCAAAACACAACATTTCCAGCCACACAGGGGCAGAAAATGGGGCAGATTGTAGAAGGTTTATAGAAAGAGGAAGAGGTTTAAGAAACAGTTTGAATATCTATAGAGTACAACAGGGAGGAACACAAGTAACCCATGGCTTGCCATCCTGATGACAGGACAGGTAAAGTAGCAGTGATGTCACCTGTGTCAGAGAGCAGGACGGAGGTTCATGTGGTCAGCCTTATCTGTGTTAAATTTAGTCTGACAGAGAAATATCCAAGGAGAAGTGTCAGAGGCAGAAAGGGATGAACTGGTATGGGCACTGAAAAGACGAAGATGGACACACACAGAGAATTCCATTTCAAGATTTCTCCACCAGTCTTTTTTGGTGTTCCCCTTTTTTATTCATATTCTCTCATACACAGCACTTGGTGGTGTCTTTCAGTGAACCGGAATTCTCAGGATAGTCCTAAATCAGTGTTTTGATCCCACACATTCACACTCACATCATGTGGTGGCTGAGCAAAAACACGCGCTATCATGCAGACCATTAAGTGGTTTTCCACTTTGAGAAACACAACATTCTCTCTGTCAAAACAAAGGTTGGTCCTCTTTTTTGATTCCAGTTAACAAAATGCAAGTGCAGACTGACTCAGCTTGTTCCCACAAACTGGTGGAAGAAAACAGACAAGACACAAAGAGAAGGGCAAAGAAACCTTCCCTGGAGGTCAGCAGAGGCTGCACTGCATCAGTTCCACTGTCCTCAGTTCTCAAGACTCTTTTCCCATCTACCTTTAGTGCTCTGTCTGCAGCTCAAACCCATCAATTTTTCCTCTCTTAAAGCCAATTTCCTTGCCTTTAACATATGCTCCTGCCTTCTCACATGCTGAGGAGGGCTGGTCAGCTCTGCTGCTGAGCAGGCACCTGTGCTATTTTATTATGTCTGTGAGGCAAATGACTGAGTAGAAAACCCAAACTCCAACTGCAGCATTGTACTAATACACATGTAAATAAAAGTATTGTTTTGAAACTCCAAGAACTTACGGCTGCTACAGGCAAGACTGACACAGTCCTACAAACACCATAGCAACTCACAACCTTCAACTCCTCTGGTGCTGATCAAATTTGTGCCCTAACCCCAAAGTTATATTAAAATAATTTCTCAGCAAGATATTTATTTTAAATGATGGCATAGCCTCTCTAGTGAAATCACAAGGAATCAACAGATTTGCACTGCAACCATTATAATAATGATGTACTAAGGACAAGTGCACTAACATCCAAAACATCACTAGCAGATGGGATGAGTCTTAGGGGCAGCAGCAATTTAAGCAAAACGACCAAAAAAACCTTTGCTCCAAACTGCCAGAAACTAACTCCTGAAAAAATTAAGCTCATTGTCTTGAGAACTTACCAGTTATGTAGCTACAGCTGGGGCTTGGTAGGTCCCAGGCAGTCACAGGGCTTAGGTGGCTGGAAGGCAGTGGGCCTAGCCAAAGCCACATTTCAGAGGGGCTAGCAAAAATAACCACCCCAAGATATTGCTGCAGAGCAATACTCATTTGACTACTCACTAAACATAGAGCTTATGGCTACATTGATATCTCAAATATGAACCACCTGTGACCATGTGAGGCCTGCTCTTTCCATGGCCTTGGCTGAAAAGGCATATTTATAACACAAAAAAGCCCTTTGTAATTATTAATATGCTGTGCTAACAAGCACAAATGTATATTCTTAAAGCATTACTAAGGACTATATAGCATCTTGGTTAATAAGCAGATATATGGCTAAATATAATACCAGGCCAAATACAATATTAGGTTGAAGAGTTCATCAGCTTGGCTCGGGGCCATTCCTTCAGTGACGGGTGGTCGTACCTTAGAGGCAGGTAACTCTGGGATGGAGGTGTGTGTTAATATTACAATTAGGTTGTTATGAACCAAGTTCATCCAAGTCAATCAGTCATTGGCTCAGCAGCAAGATGCCTTCTCCTCTTTCCCTTGGTTGACAGCTACTCTATGGTTGATCAGCTGCAAAGTACCACCAAGTTCCCCTCCCTGCAAGGATTTCAGCAGAGGCTGGCTACGGTATCTCCACCATCCATTCCATCCCCCTTAGCACATGATTAAGGTTGCAGATCGTGTGTGTGTGGGGGGGGAATCATTGTGGAACAGGTTTTGGGGGTGCCAACTGCATTCTATCCAGGGAACAGCAAACACATTTCACCCTGTAAGTTCTGTACCATTATGATTTCTGTTAGAACGTGAATAAAACTTCCCAGATGTCCTAGTTTTGGCCAGGACCCATGTTGCCAAGTATTGCCTGCTGTTTTAACATTCTTACAGTTCCACATTGTTTACATACAAAACCTGAATCTGGCTTATACTGACTGGCATATATAGACTTCCTTTTAGTTTGAGGTGTGTTTTTGTTAGCCTGCTCTGTGGGATAAGAAGGCTGGGTTTCTTTGCTTGTTTTAAGGCAGATAAGCAGGAGTTAGTGTTTCAAAAGATTCATAACTAGGCTGTGTATCCTTCAGGCAAGGCATAATAGGGAAATAACTGTGCACAGAACAGACATCTGTGGCTTCTGAGCAGCATGAAGCCAATGCAAACCTGCAGCTCAGTAACAGCCCTTCCAGGATGTTTTCCAAACATACAAACATGCAGAATGCTCACTGCAGTAAGTAGATGTACGCAGCTCCCTTCTTGAAACAGCGACGCATGCAGTAAAATTCTTCGATGGTCTTAACATAGGAAATAGTTCAAGATGTGCCAGGGTTTCAGTCCAAGGGCCACAGCTTTCTGACAGCAACCCTGGTGTAGCTCACAGAATAGCCTATTTGCTGCTTGCACCCAGGCAGCTCACCCATTTGCATGAGCTCTAACAAATCCTTCCAATCTAATTTCAGCTTTGGTCAATTTTCAAGCAGGTCCGAATCTTCAGAGTAACATGCAGCTGCACAGGACCCACACTTCCTATTTCCAGGAGTGGAAACAAGCCAACCTGCCTACACAAAAAGTGAACAACAAAACACAAACTTTAGAAAGCAAGAAGCAGCAGCTCACAGTCACTAGCTTTGCAACCTTTGGAAATCAGATGCTTTTTGTCGCAGCCGGGAATGGATGAGAAGTGTTGAAGAAGATTTGCAACTCCGGAAATACAAAGTTTGGGTATTAGTACAATTGCAATACAACAAGGAAACTAGAGCTCGCAGACAAAGTGCCTGTAAGAGTGCGGTAAAGTATCCAACACATGCACAGAAGTTAGCCTGTATCAGTTTTCCCCTTTTACTTATTAAGTGGAGCACTTGGATCTCCTCACATTAAAATAGAGTTCTTGGGCATAGTGGTACACCTGATACATTAGCATAAGAGGGTAAAATCTTGCATTGTAGGACAATATTCTTTTAAAATTAGTCTTTGACAGAAACACCAAGTGCCAGCCACAATTCCACCAGAATATCTGAAAATGCCAAAAGCAGCAGAAGTCTGCACAGCCAAAAGGTTCATACTGGGTCCCCCTTGCAGTGTTAACAGGCAATTCACATTAACTGCTTCAAAGCACACTTGACCTAATCACCATTTGTTATGCTGTAAGAACATGGACCATTTGGATTCTAGAGCTTCCTGTTATTTTTTGAGTGTAGACACATAACAAAGCAGAAATAACCAATGCTCTATCCTGAAAGCATGTGTAAGCAAAGAGCTAGCAAAGTGATGCAGAAATACGCACGTGTCAGGTTACTTGAGGAACAGAAATACTGAGCCTCCTGCTATGAAGTAGTTTCATTCTTGGCTCAGAGATTAGACACCTTTTCTGAAACACGATGTGAGAAGTGTTTCCTTTGAGATCTCTTCCACAAGCAGATGCCTCACATTAAGTTCCTCACAACTTTGAGCTCTAAGCTGCTCTTCTTCAGGCTTGCCCAGCTGCAAAGCACGGCAGTGAACACAAGCCTGCCCTTCACAGGGAAAGTTCTACGGCTCCCTTTGGGAGAGATGAAAGCCAGGTCCCAGCAGGTGATGTGGAAGAAGCAGGTTGACTCATTCTGCTTTAATCCTCAGCTGAAAAGACAGAGTTGGCACATGGCTCTGAGGGTGCACTGTGCAGTCCAAGGAGAGCCTCATGAAGGCCATTTCATTCCCTTGGGATTTCCACAGGGAGCCAAAGGTCAGTTGACAGATGGACAATTAAGACAGATATCTCCTGAAGTTATAACAGCATGAATAGCACTGTGTCTTCGAGTAACTAAGCTGGACTTGTACCTTTCTAAGTGGTTTGGGTTTGTTTGTTGTGTTTTGGTGGTGGTCTTTTTTCCTTTCCCAAATTAAAAAGTAAAGGCATAAAACGCTCCCTTCATCTTTATAGTAGGATAATCAATGCCTGCTCATTAGTATAGGACAGGCGAGAAAAAGGGAAATAAACACATGGTTTTGTCTGCAAACTCCTACCATTGACATGGAATTGATTTCTAAAAAAAATAATTCCTGGTGGTCAGTCTAGAGGGATAGTCATTTACAGCAGTGCATTTCCAGCACTGCACTGCCCTGGCATGGACTAGCTTCCTAGTAATAAAATGACTTAAAATATTCACATGAGAAAAGGTATTTTTTGAGCATCTTAGTTTCTTTTTTTTTAATGGTTCTTTGTAAGGCAAAGAACAATTCAAGCCAGATTCTGCTGACACACATTATTCTAAGACTGCCACCATGTACTCAGAATCACAAATCTTTCTATTGACATAAAAATTATGCTTTCTGATATGAGTATGGCCTCTGCTGCATGCAGTGACACTTCTTAACATACTTAGAGCCTCAACATGTTGGAGGAAGACTTCCCAGCTTCCACCCAATCTCAGTGAGACTTTAGGCTATGTATGAAAGATGAAACACTAATGCAAAGAAAAGTGCTTCAGTAACCCTTATGGTATGGAGAATAAAATCCACTGAAGCTCTAGATCAGAGGAGAAACAGGTATGACGTTTAAGGAACTGCACTTGTAAATCCTACTATCCAAAGCTGAACTTTCAGAACAACGTTGTTCCTATTCCTTTGACATTCTCATCGGTTTTTCGGTTTGACTTTTTTCGAAGTAGTTCTTGGAACTCCCTACAAGGTTGTTAGAGAAGCCATACTCAATATTATCTTGTTCAAAATATTACAGCAGTATTACAGCAGTATTTTTCCTAACAAAGTTACCCAGGTTCATGTATCTCTCCAAACACTGGACTGATTCTTACTTTTAAATACTTCATTTTAGTTACTTTTCTTTCAGCAAGAAATTCTGTAAGAGCAACAAATTCAGTTTCTCTGACATTATTCTTTTCACTAGCTAACATGAAACGCACTGAGACACAGACAGCAGTGTCACACATACCCAGAAGCACCTATAATACGTATTCAGGTTTTAAGGAACGATATAAGATTTTCTGCGAGGTTCTGACTTGTAATTCTTTTTCTCCCAACGAGCAATTTTCCTCTAAACACTAAAGCCACAGCAGCCACTTCACATTCATTACTGCCCCCTTTAAGAACCCAAGGACACCAAAGGTAAGACATTCAAACCCAACAGGTCCCCAGAGGCAGGCAAAGGCTGAGTACACCAGATTGCAGACACTTTTTTCCTCTGCATAAGCTCGCTCCTCAAGCACCCAGAGTTGTTCAATGCCCCAAGAATTAATCAAATTCTTGATCATGCCCGTGCATTGTACAGAGGTGGCTGAGAAGAAATTCATTTGGCCTGGGGTACCTCGAGAAGGAAAACTTTGCTCTGTAACATCCTCTTCTTTACATGTAAGGGCACAGGGTGCATCTGTCACCTAATCACCCTTTTTACCTGGTAAGTGTTGCAGATGAGACAGCCCTGAGGTGCTATTGCTCTGAAACACATATTCACCATCTCTACTGCATTCCAGCAGTGTTTTTCACCACGGCTTTTGCTGGAGCAGTTTGTGGAACAGATATATCAATAGTCGATATATCCAGCAGCCACAAATCACCAAAAATCACTAGGATTTACTTGTGGGATTTAGGGATTTTTCATACCTAAACAGCTTCTAGGACAATACAAGTTTTGGTGAAACACAAAAGCACCTAAAATACATGTGCACCTTTGTGGAAAACAGTCTCAGTGAGCTACACTTACATATTCCAAAAACTTTAAGTCAAAAAAAAAAAAACCCTCTGTCTTACTGTTATCAACTGAACTAGTAGGCACAGACCTGTGACACAGGGAATGCTACTGTGAGAAAACCTTCTCCCTTGAATACAGAAGGATGGTAAAAACTTATGAAACAAAAAGAATTTATTCAGCGCGCTGGGTCTAGTCTCACACCGAGTTCTTCAGGGAGAAAAGACCCCTTGGGTTTAAATTTCTTGCATTTTATAGTTTTACAAAAATCCCACCTTTTTCAGATAAGCTTAATATATTCACTTTTACCTAAAAGGGTTTCTTTTCTCTGAAAAGGGGCTTTCCCTTCTTTTTAATTGGCCACTGGCCATCCCCTGTCAAAAGTGATCGTAGCTTTGGAAGCAGAGAGATGCATTCAGGGAATCCCACAAAGTGAAAAACTGTCCCCAGTTTTGGGACTGGAATGTGATACAACATCTCCCACAAGACATGCAGCTAACACAGTGCTGTTCAGGAAGTGCTTCCAATACCTTGTTACTGCCGTTGAGAGACTCAGATTTATAATAAACACTGGTTAGAGGGAACATCGATTCTGGTTCTCTCTAAACAGCCACTCCATAAATTTGGAATGAATCATCTCCCCACACGTTATGTGCAAACAGGATCCCACAGTACTACCAGGAGCAATGGTGAATATGTGCTGTGGCTCACTCAGAACTACTTAGAATACCAATTCAACTAGATTTGTTAATCAAAGGAAATCAGTATCTAGTCTACCAGGATGGCATGTTAGGGAAAGCTTTAATGAAATAAGGCAGGAGCTTCTGATAAATATATTTCTGTCACAGTCTGATTAATACCTTTCATTTTGTATTTACCTAGACAACTCTGTGAAGCTACCTGGTAAACAGTTGGTGTAAATATGCCTTGAGTTCACCATTCATGAGCAATGGAGCAATCCCAAACTGTACTGCTGAAATCTTAATAAATTTTTCCAACATCCTGTGTCTAATATGTTCCAGTTCAGGATTTCATGTTCTTTGAACCAAAAATTTTCTAGGGAGTTCTTCAAGAATTCTAGATTTTTTTTTTTTCCCCTCAAAGACTGAACGCTTTTTTTTTTAATCAATAAAATGATGAAAAATATGATTTCCTGCTAGTATTATTACAATAAATGGACACCAGGTAGGGGCATTGCAAGGCCACACTGTCCTGTGCCAGATAAGAGATATTCAAGGGTCACTCACCTTTGACTCCATGTCCTTAACTTTGCACAGGCTGTCAGTGACCACGTGTTCTTGAGAGCTGTTACATATGAAAACAGCCTGCAGTCAAAAGAAACCCAAACCCTAGCTGATCCCAAACACTTCTTTCTCCAGACAGAGGGACGGACCCAAGTGTACCACTAGAATAGGCTCAAGAGTAGCACTTGTGCATCAAGTAGAGGAAAGCAGCTCTCCTATTCTCTTGCTGCTGCAAAAGCGTTTCACTGAATTTGGAACATCAGAAGATGGCAATGGCTCACATGCCAACTCAACAGCAGCTGCAGAGTCATGCAGGATACAGTGAGCAAAAAGCAGTGTCCAATAGCCCAGCACACACAGTAACTTGGTTTTGGACCCAACTCCAAGGACAGCAGTGACAGCTGTTGTTAAACACTATGCACCTACACCTTTCTGAAAGGGGCTACCACTAAAAATTTATTCTGTGCTAAGATCATGGTGTTTTTAAGTGAACAACATGTGCATCCTTTAGAAATAATTGACATGGCACACATTCAGCAGTGCTTGACTTGATGCTTGTAAAGTACCCCTTCAGAGAACTTTCTACAACTCCCCACAGGGCCACAAAGCAATACCAGTAACTTTCATCCTTGCATTAATGGCTGAAGAGCCAAGTGCCCACCACTAAAATGAAAAACAACTTGATGCAGTCAGTGACAACACAATCTTGCTGAGAAGTTCAAGTCACAAACCTTGAAATAGCTTAATTGCTTCAGGTTACCGTTTTCTTAAGTCTGCTGTCCACATTTCCACATGGATTAAAAAAGTCAGGAAAACAAGAAAAAGCAAGCCCACAAAAGAATGTTGTGCACAGCCTCTCTTTAACAGACTGCCTCACAGACTGACTCAAACCATAGATTAAGCCCACAAGGGCAGAGAGGAACTGCGTTTTTCTACTAAGGTGCTGTGACAGCTCCAGCATAGTCACATCTCTCAGACCATCCACAGTAAGCTGGAAATGACAAAAACTGGCACAGGAGGTAGGGGGGAAAGGTTGTTTTTCTAGCCTGCTCACAGAGCTCCAAACACTTGCTTTTAGTCCTTCATCTCGAGGCAGGTTACATCTCCAACCACTGTCACCCCCTGCACACCCTCTGTCAGGGACTTCACAGAGGGATTTGCCTACTGCCATTCTCAGCTGACTCACTGTTGATGCCCATTTCTCAGTTGTTCCACACTGTCCAGCCAGACCACCTCAGCTCGGAAAACAGCAGCCAGCTCCCCCACCTCAGCATTACTTTTCTGCTTTTACCTGTTTTACTTTTTTTCAGTCTTCTCAGGTTTTCCCCACTAACATTTCCTACTCTTCTTTTACTCAATAGCACACATTTCAAGGCACAGAATCTGCCTAATGAACATGAGCAGAGCCGAGAGTCAAAATTTGTAGCTTTATTCTGGAAAGAACATGGTTATGGAAAACTCCCAGAGTACTCAGACCCTCAGGCTACATTTCCTAGTGATATTTCCTAGAGTAGCTGTCAGAAAGCCTGCTCTGTGCTTTATGGAGAGCCTGTTCTGCTGTACAGAAAGACCCCAACAGTAAAATGGCTTTAAAATCTCAGGCTCCCACAGCAGGAAAGGGCTGCTCACAGCCAGCAGATGACCACTAGCTGCTGGGGGAACATTTTCAGTCTTAATACAAGAACCTGTGTTATTTTTTTCTGTGCCCATTTTCTCTCCTTGGGAAAACATGAATTCCACAGGGGCTGGGGAATCACTGACATGCCCAACTCACATGGCCCTTGCTAAAGCCACATCCTTCACATGTGTTCATCCCAGGTAAGGAAGCTGCACCTGGCCCACATGACTACCTGAACATGGGTGTACATCTGAGTGCAGGAGATTGCCCACACCAGGCTCATCCTCTTCTCCTTTTTTCTGTTCCAAATAAAGCATTCTTTTCAAGTTAAAAATCTCTTCTTCAAGGAATACAGATTTCATTTTTCTTTTCATAACATCTTAATACACTTGTTTCGTTCCTTACCCACAGGTATTTTAAGTTACAACAAACTAGCTTTTAAAATTTTTCTTTTCAAAAGCCACTTCTGGTGAGGTAGCTAGTTTTCTTTTGCCTATAAATAAAAGTCTTCAAGTTTAGTTATGTTAGTAGATCACAATAGAGAAGTAGGCTTGAATCTAACAAAGACTCCGGTCTGCTTCACTCATATCTAGCAATTAGCATATCTAAAACTGCTTAAAACAGCACCGTTTATGAGTGAGTCTTTCCACACTTGCATTCATCCACAGGAATGAATTTAGAAACTTAAACTTAGCACACTCTCGTAGTTCTCCTGGCTGCAGGAACATTCAGGCTGGTTCGCAGCCCTCTCCCAAAAGACACCACACCATCAAGCCTCTTCCAAGTCTCTACTGCTGCTGCCCTCAATTTCCCCACTGCATAGCAGGCTGCTTTTCAAAAACATAATCTTTATGTGCAGAACACTGCTGCCAGCTTACCAAAAATGGCACCAAAGAGTGTCACCTCCATCACATCCTCTACAGCTTCCCTATGCATTTTAAAGATTATCTATTTCTGTGAAAGAAGTGTCTGCTGTCCCAAGCCAAGGCCTTGAATTAACACACTCTCCCCAGCAGGCTGGATTTGAACCAAAGAAATACAGACTAAATACCCAAGGCAGAGGATGAAAGGAGAAAAACACAGAAGTGTGAGGTCAACAGCAAAATTGAGGACAAAGCCACCTCTCCTAAGTCAGGCACAAGTGCCCTTATCAGCACAGCCCTCCTTTGCCTCATGAATCAAAGGCCTCTCTGGACTGCACATGTTCTACTACTCAGAGGATTAACTTACTTCTTTCTACATTCCATTCTGCCACAGTTCTTATATCACTAACCTCTTCCTGCCCTTCACTTCAAAACAGGCACTAGTTTCGTGTTACAAAAATCTCCTCCTCCTCAATCCACCCAATTTCCTCCCATGAGGTCTCCCGTGACACCTCTTGTCTCTCTCAGTACTGCCAGATTATCCTCCTTCAGGAGCACCTGTATCTAGTTTTTTCCATCCAAGTAATTTTACTTTAACATTGCAGTTTACTAAATTCCATATCAGATACTGAAATACTTTGTGACCAAGTTAAGGAAAAGAAAATTCACAATAGAATTTGTAAACACTATTTGAAGGCTAATGGAAGGTTTCAGATACTTTATGGAGTTCTACAGATTTGAGAACCTACACTTGCAAACTGTCCTGAGACCAGCCACAGGAAAAGGTGCCTGAAACTTTTAGCCCCTTCCCAACAAAACTCATCCAGGTTTGGAAAGGAGCACACACTGTGGCATGTGCTGATACCATGCTTAGTCTTTCATAAGCATTGTTTGCACAAACAACTAAACACTGCTTGGTGTAAATCCCACTTCCTGCCTTTTGCTGTACTGTAGAGTGTTTCAGTGTTCACTAGAGCCTTCTGGGACAAGCTGTGCGTGCTGATGGGTTATTTCTAGGACACCATTGGACACCCAGCTCTGAAACTACGTGCAGGAGGTCACTGGCAAATTGCCTCCCTCTAGTGAAAGACTCCTCCAGGGACAAAGATCCCACAACCTCTCCTAGACGCAGAAGTGATGACAGAGATTTTTTTGGCCCTTCTTGAAAATGGTCCTATGTAGAGCCAGGGGAATGTCCTATTAGTTGAGGACCTGGTCCTCCTTCTGGTGTAGCTCTAAGAAAGCTGTAAAGCCCAGGTCCCAAAGCCTCAAGCTTTACTGGGAGTTTTATTTAGACTCCCAGTTGTCTGCCCATGCAAAACTTCTGCAAAGTCTTAATTCTTTGATACCTTGAACTGCATAAAGAGAAAAAGCTACACATTTTTTCCCCCGAGAGAGCTTATTTTAATTTAGTGAGAAAGTAAGTGTTTTGGGAAAAGAGTTTTACAGGAGTAACAAACAACCAAAGAGGAGCATTACACTAAATCACCCAACAAACACCAAGCACCAGTTTAGTGAAATACAACCCATCATCTTTCAGCTATCAGTGGTAAATAATCCACCATGGCAACAGGTGAGATGGGATCTCAAAAGTATGGCAACATCAGGGAGACCTCAGTGGTATTGACTGCACCTGCTTAGACCACAGTGGGTCCACAATGGCCAGACCAGCCCATTAGAAGGTTTTACCATCACAAATCAGAAAGATTCTTTCCTTTGCAGTTATTTAGCAAGACTTAAAAAAATAAACTCGAACTAACCTCAACTCATTAAGCGATTTGAAACGAGATCACTTAACCCTTTAAAATTCATAATCCTGTTTTGGAGGACAGAATGAAGCTCAGCTTTCAGAAAACAATTTAAGAAATCATACAAGAATTCTATTTTCATTTCCTGTTTTAAAAATTCAGCTGTCTGGTTGCTTCGGCTCCAGTCTGCTGTTTGATATATGGGGACACGAGGAAAAAAAGTGAGAAGAATAAGTGAATAACTTCACTGAAATCACTTTCAAGTACATTAAATCCTTACTCACATACTTACATTTATAGAATCTACTTCATTAGCATCAGGCAACCAGATACTCACACTAGCAACCTGTAGAGCTAACAATATCTTATTGTAAAATATAACTTTGCACAAGTTAATTACAGAACTGTTTGTACAGATTAATTCAAGTATATATATCTTCTTCGTATCTGCAATGCTTGCCTGTCCTTATAAGCTTTTGACACCAATATCATATATGTTTGTGGCAGTTTGAGCCACATCAGAAATCCAAAATCCAATTTCCAGGCATCCCCCCACCCCTTCCCACAATTTATCTCAACACCGAAGAGAAAACTTTCAGGCAAGAGGCTTCTATAGGGGAAAGGGGAAGTACTTACTTTTATTTTACACAAATAAATACTATACAAGCTAAAAGCAATTATATATATATTATTATATATAAGCCAACAGCTTCCAGTGGCTGTGTATATATGATTTTTTTTTTCAGCAGAAGCAAACAAGATGAATGGTGACTGGCCCTCCAGGGAACACTGCTCTGGCACCCAATCACCTCTGAGCCCCCGACCCTCAGGGGGGCCAATCTTAACCCATGACAATGTTATCACTTCACAACTTTTTACTATTCTTAACTGGAAATTTTACTATTTATTTTTGAGGATGAGAGAGTCAGTAGCCTTTACATTAGGAGGAATGAAAAGCTGAAAAGCCTTAGTTTAAGAGTAACACCTGACCCAATTCCCAGCACTGGAAATAATCACACAGAGTAAGCCAACTGTACTTGTTTTAGAGGTAGTCTGTGTACATAGAGTAACTAGACTTTTAAAAGTTTTTTTTAAAAATACTTTCCTGTCCTTTAGCTGCAAAGCTTAGTTTAGCTGATACCACCAAGCAGAACCACACAACACACTCAGGTTTGCATAAGAGCACCTTAAACAGAGCAACACCAGATTATGTTTAAAAGAGTGCGACCCCAAAGCGGACATTGCTTTGCACAGATTCACTCTTGGAAAGGCTTTTCTAACCTTCTTCTTCAGTTTGGGTTGGTATTTGACAGTAATTCCCAGCAGCTGGACAGCAATGTCCACTGTCACTGGACATTAAGATTGCACAAGTGTTCCCATCACTCAAATAGAGGTGTCTGTCAAAGTGACAGGACATTTCTCCTCAGGCAGGGATGAAGAGTACCCACCTTTGGTGCCAGGCAATAACAGAGTACATCTCTCCAGCTTCTGCTGCCCCGGTGTAAACCTGAACCTTTAGCAGGCTTATGGTCACAGCTGTTCAGAGGACAGTGACTCTGGGTAGCAGCCACTTCTCCTGCATACACCTATTTGAATTGCAATAGACTGTGCATACAACATACAGAAACACACCCATGTATTCTGCATGTCACATACACCTGGCCTGTAATGGACTGCAGGCCTCACATTTCATTTAAGGTTATTTTTATGACTAGTTTATTCCAGCTACCTTACACAATTTGTACTCAGTAGTTTGTTTCTCAGCCCTTTTCCACTACAAAAAACCACTTCTGGTATTGTTTGCATGATCAGTCTGTCTGCAGACTTCTATAAACAGAGTAAGTGTTTAATAGGAGAAGAAGTTAATAACAAGTTCACAAGAACTGCACCCAGCTTACATCACAAATTGCCTTCCCTGTTCCCCAGAAGACAGATTGAGTTTGTATTGGGCTTCAGCACAGAGAGAGAAGCTAAAAGCTTCTCTTCTAGATCACAGGCTTTTGTTGATCTTAAACACAACAGCGGCTACAAACAACCCACAGAGCTGTCTTTGACAAGAGATGCAAATCCTGGCCCAAAATTTACACAGGGCAGAGTCACGGCCTCCCTTCTGTCACTGGCTGGTGTAAAGCATGGCAGAGCTGCTGTACAACTACGGTGCAAGCAGGCAGCAAGGAGATCTTAAAGTCTTAAAACACAGTTTTGTCAGTCCCCCAACAGTGACACAGCTCTGATGGGAATCTGTGGATCTGAGACCGCACACCTCAGAAGAGTCATGACCTCTTCAGGAAGAGAGGAGAGGAAAAAGGAAAAGAAACTGCCTTATACCCTAGTGATGAAGTACTCAAAAAAATATTTTATGCACTAAAGTTGCTGAAAGAATAAGTTAATCTGTTAAGGGGCTTCTGCAGACATACTGCATTATATTCACATGAATTATTTCTGTCCTTACAGAAATATTTTCTGAGGATGCCTAAAGCTGCTTGGGGAAGGAGAAACACCCATTCCTGGATTAATTACTCTTTCACCTGAGGCTGCACACTATACCCAGACATCCAAGCGGTTTTCAGACCATAACAGATATCAACCCAGAATAAGCAGAAAGACATTAGCCTACACAATTCAAAGACCAAAGCAAGCCTAGTACACATTTCAAAAAGAAATCTCAGGAACAGGGATAAATGAATTAAAAATCTTATGTTGCTCACACATATTCCAGTAGAAGAAAACTTGCTCTCTGGGCTGGAAACTGTCTTGGAGTAACAGCTGTATCCAACCACAATAAAACAGCTCCCAAAGGGAAGGCAAGGAGATGCCACAAAGGCAAATATTACAGTTCATCTTCCATCTTAAAATCAATAGTATAAGGAGCGTAGATAAGATGCACATACCTACACTGCACAGGTAGCACTTCTCTAAACTGTAGCATTGCCTTACACAGAACTGTTAATTTCTTCTTTTTATGTTTGCATTAAGGATTTACTAACCCTATTAAAAATAAGAAGTTCCCCATGCAGGACAGCTTTCCCTGAACTCGTGTCCGAGGTTGTCATTTTTCTCTGATCTCCAATAAGGAAGGAGTAACTTGCTTTTCCCAGTAGAAATCTCTTTCCTGATGCTTATTCTCACAAAATTTTTGTTGTCACTTTACATAAAGACAGAAAGCAAGACAGTAGTAGGGACAGAGGGACATGCTGCCTCACTTCCCAGGCTTGATACCCCTCCACATACCAGACAAGCATCTGTTTATCCTCATGCACAGTCTCTGCTGAGAACTTTGCACCCTGTTCCATACCTGGACTTCTTGTCCCTGATCAGTCTTGATTTAACACCAATTTTATTCCCCTTTCCAGCACATAAACTTTTGCAGTCCCCCCTAGGAATGAACTCTGCAGTTTCACTGAACTTTGTTTACCCTGAACCTGACAGCTATTTCATGTTATATTCCCAGCTCTTGTATTAGGCAAAATGAGTAATATCCTTCCATCTCATTAAATTCAATGCATGCACAGATTACTGCTTTTGGTATATTGGGAAAATTAGCAATCGTCAAAGTTTCATTCTGTAATTGAGATTCCTTTGGTGTATTTGATGAGCTTAGCAAACTCCCTCTATATACAGCTTCCTTTTTCCTTTTTCTCTCCTCCCCACACTGTGGAAGAGCTGTATCCAAGAGGCATGGCTGGGATCTGAACCCAATAGACTGCCCAGCATCCAACTACACAAGGACAGCAACTGCTCTGAGAGGCTACAGTGACACTGAGAGAAAGAAAACAAAACAAGAGTAAACATGAGGCATACCTACATTTTTAACTCCATTCTGAAGTCAAACACCATAACTATACGGTACAGGTTGAATTTTTACAACAGCACATCCTTGAGAAATAACCACAATCTCCAGAAATTCTTCCAATAACAGAAATTTGTTTTCAGAAATTTTATGTTAATCTATTTAATATTTCTTATGAAGGAGAAGCAAGAATGGCTTGGGTTGGAAGGGACCTTAAACACCATCCCATTCCAATTCCCCTGCAATGGGCAGGGACATCTTCCACTAGACCAGGTTGCTCCAAGCCCTGTCCAGCCTGGGCTTGAACACTTCCCAGAGATGGGAAGTGTCTGTATTATCTGCCTTCTGTCATATCATTAGCCACAGTATTTTTTTATTACGTATTATGAATCAGGAAACAGCCAGGATCACCATGAAAAAGTGTTTTCTGCTTTACAGCATTTTCAGAAGAAAAATCTGAGTCCTTCAGCCAATTATGCCATCACCTTTTTATGTTTGCTTTCCTGAAGTGTGATAAAGAACTCTTCATTAAAGCACCTGGCTGACGGTGGTCTAGCAGAAGTTTAATAAAGGCAAGCAGCTAAACCAGACCTTTTAGACCTAGGGTATGTTTTTACAAATAAAAGTGTTTGGGTAGTGTTTGAACCACTTCTGAAACTGAATTTTAATAAGCAATTGCCAGAACAGTGCCCAGTTACAAGGCCAGATACAACTTTTGTACACTGGCAAATAAGAATAAAAAAGCATGATCTAGGGAAATATCACAAAACATGTTATTTTTGGAAGTCAGTGACCTAAGATAGTTATTCACCACGGACAGCAAAGTAAGAGAAAATATAGTTTTGAAGGACAGCATACTTGTCTGTGCTTATTCTGGAAAATATGGAATAAGGAAAGGGCATCATGTACCAAAAGTTGGCAGCAAATAAAGCATGCAAGGGCTGACACAGACACTTGTGAAGCACTACTGACATCTAGTGCTACACCACAGCTCGTCATCATCAAACTGATGCTCTGCAGGAGCACCTATTTCTTTCTAATCCAAAAAGAGAACTCGAAGCTACATTTGAGATAACACTAAAATAACATTTTAACAGTTGAGATTTTTAAGAACAACAGGTTCGGACTTTTCTTTCCCCGTCTTGACAAAGACCTGAAGCACCATTTCATAGTCATGGACTAAAAGGAGTTGCAGTACCCACTAGAATTTGGAAATCTTTGCTTCTGCAAGGTGCTGTCTCACCGGATATTGTTTCAGCATAAAAGCTCATGAGGACAGCAGGCAGCAGCTTGCTTACAGTCGTGAACCCTGGTTTTACCTGTGTTTGACCTTCCTCAGTCTACAGCAACAGATGATAGCCAGGAAGGAGGTGACAAAGTGCAGACAAAGTCTCCCTGATCAACACCAAGAATTGAGCCCTCAACTTACCTAATTCAATAGCATCACTCCCACTGGCAGCAGTGAGACAGGATTTCACTACACGACTTCAAAGCAGACCTGAGCTTGGATGAAGGCTGGCTTTGCCAACAGGACACTGATGTGATGAGCTCCACTTTTTTGCACTTTGAAAACATCAAAAAAAGCAACACCCCCCTCCCACACAAAAAAAATATAAATCCTTGATGTAAATAAAAATTACATCCTTGAGACAACGGTTAATTTTGCAGAGCAGTATTACACCTCCAGAATCCTCGAGAGCTTTGCTATTGCCCTGCTCCTGCTTTCTACCCAATAGGATAACAATAGGCAACTTACAAATACCAAATTAGAGCTGTCTGGCTCCTGCCATCAAGGCTGACATCCTCAAAAACAACTGGATAGAGCCTCGAAAACCTGTTGTTTAGGAATGAAGCTGGGTCAGACTTGGTTCCCCCACACCTCAGCAAGTCCTGTTCAGGGTTTTTTTAATTTTTCCTTTGAACATGAATATCCCTTTATTCACAGTGACTCACAGGAGAGATTATTATTCTTCTTACAGATTTCGCATTCCTACACATGATATATGTAGTGCAGGCTGCTGTCTTTTTGGGATTTTGTGTTGGGGTTTTGGTGTTTGGTTTTTTTTAAATTTGTGTGACGTGACACCTCAAGACACCTGCCAAATACCATTGGTTTGACTAGATTTGACCAAGAACATAAAAAACCATTTCTTCCCAAAGTGAGTCCATGCCAAGGACCCCCAGGGGAAGCAGGAGGTGGCATCAGGAGTGCAGGTACTCAACAGCTCCCTGCCCAAGCAGCAGCTGAGCCAGAGCCACCTTTCTGCAGCAGGCAGTGCCCACATGACACACAAGGCCTTGGGATGGTTCCATGTGCATGGATATTGGCTCATCCTCAGCTTTTGCAAACCTAAGGGTATCAGGCATCCCAAAGGTGCACGTTCCCTTTCCACTTCATTTCCAGTTTCCTGCCACACGGGCCAAGATGACCTGCACACAGTATGGAATACACTAACACAGCAATCTACACCTTCTGATGCCACCAGAGTGGGATCCCTCAGGACCCCGACGGTGGTTTGACCCCCAAAACCCTGCATGTGTGACTGGCAGACAGCCATTCCTGTCAGCCCGCAGCTCCCCTCAGCTTGGGAGAAAACAAATGCCCTGTGAGCCAGGCTCCAAGGGGGAAAACAAACTCCCCGTGAGCCAGGCTCCAAGAGGGAAAATAAACTCCCCGTGAGCCAGGCTCCAAGGCCGTGGTGAAGACAAGGACCTCAGCATTGGTGCCATAAGCACCACTGCTTGGGGGGAGGGAGGGGGGACCAAAAATTCCACAAAAGCAGGTTTTCCTTCAAAAAAAAAGGGTCGCCATTTTTCCTGAAATGGTCTTTGACAAAAGCGAGTGCTACTTCGCTAGGAGAAACGGCACCACCGCCTGCCAGGAGGGATTTCTGCTCCAGACCAGGGCTCCCGAGCCCCGGTTCAAGCCTGACCAAAAACCCAAATTATTCCTTCACTCATGAGGAAAGAAGAGTCTTCCTGAGTGGACAGGACACCCTGGAAGAAGCAGCTGTCCCAAAATCAACAAAAAAAATAGGAGTTGCTGCTCAGGCACTCCTCACAGCACACCTAAAACATCAGCAGGGAGAGCCAACAGTTCCCAGGGCTGGGAACAGCCCCCATGGGCAAGGAGAGCTACACAACCTCCAGGTCAGCCTCCGACAAGGCATTTTTTAGTGTTTCTCAACCCATGTTTTTTCAGGTTAGTAACTTCTCAGCAGTCTTTTTCTCACAAAAAAAAGGCCTCCCAGTAGTTAATTGATAAGCACTGCAAAGCACTGCATAGCTAAGTGCTGCCTTTGGTCAGCTTTGTTTTTTAACATCTCAGGGGTTTGAGTTTCCCCATCCCCTGCTCTAATCACTATCTCAAAAACAGCAATAACACTCAAAAGCCATGAAAATCCTTTACACCCCCTCCCCCCCAAAAAAAATCCACACCTGCTGGATGTAGTTCGTAGTTTTACCAACACCTTTGTTTCTCTATTCCAGAGGAAGTTGATAGCCAGTACGGAAAACACAGCTGGCCTCATACATTCATGAAAACCACTAAAATTTGACCAGCAAAGGCACAGGTGAACAGTGTTTGCAAAGACCCCAGTAACTACATTTGCAGCTTATAGATGCAGGGGTAAGTAAAGCAATTTCTTATCACTCAAAATTCAAATGCCCAACATGCCACCTCTTTAAATCTCAATTTTGGCTGAGAGGAAAAAAATAAACAAACAAAAAGCCAACCAACCAACCAAAAA
Organism: Lepidothrix coronata; assembly: GCF_001604755.1. NCBI lineage: Eukaryota > Metazoa > Chordata > Aves > Passeriformes > Pipridae > Lepidothrix > Lepidothrix coronata. The sequence goes on from NW_016690304.1 coordinate 1,409,173, forward strand.
AAAAAAAAAAAACCACCACAACCTGAAGCTGTGCTGAAACATTTAGCTTACAGTTCCCTCCAGAGTTTCTGCTGCTGAGGCCAACTTGGAAACCCTGCTGCAAGGACTGGCAGAGCTGAGTGGCTCCCTTAACTTTTCACCAGGTAGCAGAAACTTCTCCCAGCAACTCCCAGCTTTACTGTGTTAAGTAAACTTCCCTGTCTGACCATCCAGCAGCTGCTCTGGCAATAACACTCCCACCAGCCCAGACTACCACTGCTGGGACCCAAGCCCCTCTTGATATTTGTCAGCAACACATTGCACTAAGCATGTACAACAGCTTCCCTTGGGAAAGTGCTCCTGCTTATTATCAGTAATTAGTCCCAAGACTACCCCAACTCCACTGATGTAAGAGCTCTGTTACTTAGCCACGTCTTATGAGATAATCCCATTCCTGTTATTTAGGAATAAATAGATGCTCTTGCAAAATTTGTAGTGTGGTTGCATTCGGTGGTGGGAAGTGACAAGTTCCTGGTTGTTCAGTTGGCAGTTACAGAAAAGTGCAGTTTGCCCAAGAAACAAGAGGCTCTGTCAGCAGCAAAGGATCAGGAACCTCCAGTCTGAAAATGCTGGGGACCTTTCCCCTAGTGAGCATAGAATGAGGGACACATTGCAGGCATGTTGGGAAGGCTCAGCCAGTGGGGGAGCAGGGAGGGACCTGCATTTCAGGTGAGGGATAAAAGAGGCTGCGACCTCTATCAAGTGGAGAGAGCTCACTGGGGATTGTCCAGTGAACTCTCCCTTTTATTCGAATAAAAGTATCCTCTGTCTCTTGGATATTTTTGAGGCTCTTAATACAGAAACAAACATATTTTTCAGAACGCTGTATGGACTGGTTTCTCTAATAGATATTTATAAAGCCAACAGATAAGCAGCAGTAAACCTGTCAGGGTCAGGTTTAATGCACTGTCTCCAGCATTTTATTGAGGCAGACCAGCTCTCTTTATTGTCAGCAGTATCTCAGCTGCTGCCTCCAAAGAAAATAGCTGTAGATCTCCAGGCAGGGCAGCAAAACTCAGGGAGGTTTTCAACAGTTGTTGTCTATAATATTGTTGTCTATTGAGGGAGCTTTTCAGCAGCCCACCCAGTAAATTCCCCTTATCCTCACCTGCCTCTATATAAGACACAAAGCATCTCCAGTGCCATGGGAGCTCCACAAAATAACTCTCACTATTGACAATACAAAATTTTAGCCTTATTTTACCAAATCTCCACCTTAACCTAAGTGCTATAAAAGGACCAACAAGCATTGTCACTTCCTCCCCAGGTAACTGGAACACTGACTTTAGAACGTCTCAGCTGGCACCTAAAGATATCCCACAGCCGAAACACAAATACAAGGCTCCTGGAGGATGCAGAGCCCAGCTCATGCTGCCTGCATCTGAGTGAAAAAAAAAATAAAAAAGAGAAATCACTGCCCACAGATGATCCCAGCATGGAATAAAAATTATGTCTGATAATTTTTAATTAAAATAATTGCAGGTCAAAAGCTAAAAGCCCCATGGGGAGTAGCCACCTCTGCCATGAATTTTGCAGGTCATCATCCAGAACCATTCTAGGGTTTATCACCCCATGCTGGTGAGGTATGAACACCCTCACTAAGAATGGGGACACAGCAGTGCCAGAAAGTGCAAGGGGACCTGGGAGGGTCCAGGACCTCCCCACTGCAGGCAGGGAAAATACAGCCAGATGCTATCTCTGCCCAAAAACCCCAGTCATTCTGTGTGTTTAAGAAAGCTGCAAGATAGATTTGCCACGTTTGAGACAGATGGGGTGCACAAGCCTGAATGGCTGCTAACACGTTTCAGAAAAAAATGTGCCAGTGGTAGAATTCAACACTGTCTGTTGGTGGTGACTTTAGCTCCTGCTAAAGGCAAGGCAGGGAAAGAGAAAAAAAAAAACCCTGAAGCAAGAGAAGAATCTCGGAAAAGTCACTGGAACCAGACAAACTGAGGGACACAGAGCCAAAATAGGACCGGAATTCAGGACACTGGCCACAAACAAACAGGATACTCCCATTGAGGCATGGAAGAAATATAACTTGTAGCAGATGCTACGGACCACTGTATCAGCCTGCAGACTGTGAGGGTATTTGGCAGTACTCTGTAGTAAGGGGTGTGGTGTGCAACTTGTACTCCAAGAGGAAAGCCCCAATTCACGTCCCAAGAAAAGCAGACCAAACCGATACCAACCAAAATGCAACAGCTCAAATTTTCTGTACCAAATGATAAGGCCACTTTAGTGCAAAAACTGAATTCAGTTTTCCACTTCATTAAGAGTCACATGGGATACCTGCAGTGGCCTTGCACGGAGATCCTGCATTGGGATTTAAGGATAACATAGGTGATGTTAAGGGAACCCTTCTGCAATTCTTGGGCTCTACTTTACTGTGATGAAATCAGCAATTTCTACTACCAGCCCATTATTCTGGTGTTCTACATAGCAACAAACTCTTCTTTTTGTTAAACTTCTTTTATTTCTATGCACTTTTCTTTAAGGGAGAACTCCCAGTTCCTTTCAAATGCATTCCTCTTCTTCAGCCTGGTTCTCTCTCCCTGCCCTTTCTTTAACTGATTGTCTATTCTGCCTGGGGTTCTATGCCCTGGTAGCTACTTTCATTTAGACAAAGCTATGAATAACTGAGGACTAAAAGTGGAACCTTCCTTTCCTGCTTGGCAAAAAAGTTTTGCATTATAAATACCTCTTGATTCACTTCTGGTTTTCCCATGCTGGCTGTCCTGCTGACTGCTCCAAAGTGCAGCACAGCTGCTCTGGTACTGGTAAGTACCAGGTGAGGAGAAAGGCTTGAAGCAAAGAAGCAAAGAAGCAAGGGCATACTCAGGATATCTGTGTCTCTCCTATTTTCCTAGAGGCACGCCAACTTTCGTGGACCAAACAATTAATCATTTTACTTCTCCAGGCAGAGTTTTAATGGTGTTAAAACACTGGTGCTTAATAGTGTTAAAACAGTCATGCTCCAAGTGGATGTGAAAGCTGAGGCTGTGACAAAGCCAGGCTGGTTAACAGCCTCCCAAAGGGCACCACCATTCTGGGGGAGAGACCTGGAGCCTCCTTGCTTCAAATGTTGGAGTACCAATGTTGAAAATGGACCTAAAAAGCTTTCAGGCAGGGTAAGGAGAAGTTGCTAATTCCAGTTGATTAAATGCCAGTGTGTGGTTCCAGTCAGTGGGCTGAATTCTGTAGGAGCCCTGACTGAGGAGGAGTGCAGGGGAAATGCAGCACTGGACACTTGCCTACTTCTCCCACTGCACAATTCAGCTGAAAAGGCCACTGAACAAAGGATAGCCAGCCCTAAAAGGAATACATTTTACATTCCCCAAGGGTACCTCTCCTTCAAGGCCTGCCTGAAGGTCTAACACAAGTTAAGGCTTTGCAGTTATATTCCTTTCAGGTATGAGCAAGCAAATGCTAAGCTTGGGTCAAACTTAGAAACTGCCATTAGCACTAACTTTACATATGTCAGCTCCAAGATTTCAGAGACAGCTCGAGCTAAGATGCTGAAAACCTTCAGCACCTCACAGCCTGTGTGAGCTGTTGGGCTTTAAGTAGACTGAAAACCCCTGTTATATGCGTTTTGATTAGCTTTAAGGATGACTGTAATTTAATCAAAAGATATGTATGGGCCATGGTTTTGGTTTCATTTGTTAAACACCACAAAGGAGAGAGAAGTGCTTGTGAGAGCTGCCCAGCTCTCCAATGATAATTCCAAAGTCATCAAAATGCAGCCCTTGACCCAGACAAACAGTAACTATTGCTTTGATGCCTGGATTGCTCTTTTTCCATTTTACTGCTTGTAAATACAGAAAAACCTTCCAGAAGAGCTTTTACAAGGAGATGAGTTCTTTTCACTTAAGACAGGTTTCCTGCCTGGAAAAAGGTATCTTTCCCAGAGATAGTTTTAGATGTTTTCTCCTCCTGAATTCCAGAGGGGCTGACACAAGAGAAGGTAAGTTCTTGCAGGCATGTTTGAAGACACCCAAAGCAGGGGGGCTGAGGATGATAAAAGCCCTAAGAACAGAAGGCGTGTCTTTCTTAGGTCCAGTGCAGCTCTTGTACAAGGATATTAAGTGTTCTCAACTTTTGGAAATAAATTCACCAAAATCTTTCCACTGCCTGGTATTTTGGGGGTACCGGTGTGCATATAACCTTTACACTGCTGTCATTTTCCTCACACAGACCACAAAACAGTTTAACTGACAAAAAGCCATCATGATATGTCTCTTACTTAATTTTTAAATTACGGGTTTGATACTCAAGTTTAGTAAAAATCAGCTTTAAAAGAGAAGAAAGCAGGCAGCCTGAGGCCATGCTGTTTATTCACAAGAACACTGTCTTTCTTTATGAAGAAAGTTGTACAACTCAGTATTAATAACTATTACTTCAGCCCATGGCAATAACTGTACTGTAATGGGTTATTCTGGACTTTTGTTACATGCTGAGGAGAGCAGTGTGCTGCTGGAAGCAGGCTGGGCTTTGATAACCAAAGCTGCCTACCCTCCTGAGCATCACATGTCACAGGTGAAAAAATACTGCTTTTTGGGCGGGGGGGGGGATTTTCCAGATGGGATTTAAAAGGAAAACAAAACAAAAACCAAGAAACATACATACAAACAACAACAACAAAAAAACCCCAAACAGTAAAAAACTTGGAATAAAACTCGGAAAGAGGATAGGGAGTGCCTGAGCTCAGCATTTTGTGGCATAGGCAGAGGAGGAAGGAGGCAGATGCTCCACCAGCCTGAGCTGGAGATGAAACGCACACTGGGTGACCTGAGAAGTGTCTCAGGAGCTGCACCATCCACAGGTGAGACCACAGTGAGATTTAAACAGAATAAGACCTATCACAAGGCTGTCTGATCCTCCATGAGGGCCCAGCCTGCTCTGCTTTCCATCAGTATTTTGAAACCACACTTAAGTATTCAAACTAGAATTCGACTATATTCAAGGAAGGACCACTGCTTTTATAGACTTACACTGTAGCATAACACTGTTTTCTGCTTGAAGAGAAATCCAATACAAATTCTCAAAGGTTTTTGATTGCTACTGAAAGTGATGTTTTTCAGGAATTAATCCTTCCTACCCATAAACATACATGAACAGGTATTGGGGAAGCCCAAGGGCATATCCTAGACAAGACACCAGTATTTGGGTATTAGAGTATTTGAGAACAAAAGGTTCATATTGCCCAAAGCCCAGCTTGTCAGCATTTTCTTTGTAGCTATTCCTGGTTTGTTTCTGGCTTTTCCTTTAAGAAGTAACTTTGCAAAAATTGGTACTTTGGCACAGTACCTATTAGACAGCTCCCATCTGCTGGCCCAATTTATAGCCACTGAATCTGCCAAGAAAATTAAGTTTTTATTGCTAGCCACATTGCAAAGCTTATAAAACTGTGAGAAAATGGGCTACACTCACTTTCTCCTTATATTTCATCAACCAAAAAGTTTGTGCTGACACTAATCCCCACCAGCAACGGGCACATCCAGGGCAGCAATGACATCCAGGGCAGGAGGTTGCCCTTCAGATACACTGCACAATACACAGGTGGATTTATTTTCTCAGCTCAAGGTCAAAGTAAGCATAGAGACAGCCAGAGGACAATGTGTATATACAGCAGGTATTTTACACTTCATATTCTAGATGAAATTTACCCTCAAATCATGTGCTGACTTCGATCACAAATTACACTAAGTTACTTTCAGAGGAAGTCTACATTTGGGGATGGCAAGAAGGATGAAAAGTACAAGCAAAGACAGCAGAGCAGTAACAGGAGATGAAATGTCTGATATTAAATGTCTTTAATGGCTCTCTATCAACCCCACTGTTAAGGAAACATCCCTGTCTGACCATCCAGGAGCTGCTCTGGCAGTCACTCTCACACCACCTGAGCTGGAACTGAAGCCCCTTTGCAGCTGCTCCCCCCACACTCACACAGTCAGACCAGGTTTCCTCACCAGCTCCACCCCAGGTTTCCCAGAGCAGAGTCTCAGATGTCCATATCCTTAAGATAATTTAATAGTGATGCAATAGCTAAATAACAAAATAACAGCTCAAGCTGGTTCCTCCAAGGAGGGACCCGGAACAAAGGAACCCCTGGGCTTTTATCCCCTCACAGTCTAAGCATTGGAAAAGTCTGGGGGTTTTCAGCTCCTGCTGTGTCTCTGAGTGTCTGGTCCTGTGGCCAGTGCCACAGGTCCCCAGGCCCTTTTTTGTGCACAGAGTCAGCAGTTCATGGCCTCTTGCCTCGGGCTACGGACCCACCAGAGCTCAACCTGCAGCTCCACTGCAGCTACTTGCACTGAATGGATTTTTTAACACCCATTCCCACTGTACAGCCCCAGTCTTTTATTGCCTCCACTGCCCAAAAGAGGCACTCGTCTCCCTCAAAACGAGCCAAGTTGAGGAAGCCAGGACAGCAGAAAATTAGTAATTTATGTATCAGATGGGATTCCAGTGAAACACACCTCCCCATATGGCATTTTCTTTTGTCTGAGGCAGTTCTCAGCCACATCAGCTCCCCTGACACGTTTCACTGTGCAGCTATTCAAACATGCATGTGTGCATAAGAAAGGAGACAGCAGAGAGACAGAGTTACCCCCTGACAACAGGGTGACCCCAGCTGGGTGACACCCCGCTGACAAGTGATGGGAAACGGCAGTGAAGGAGCACGATTCCTCCTTCACTTTAAACCAAGGAAATGGGGATTTTTTTTTTAAAAAGATTCTTCAATATATAACACTATTCATTTCTTAATTCTAAAACTCAAAGCCAGATCCTCACGAAACTGTGCTTTTTGCCAGTTACAGCCTCACCCCCAGTTTTCCATATTTCTTCAATTCCGGAGCATGAGAAGGAAGGCTGTGCAGAGCTGCGGGACAGTATTTAAGACTACTGAACACATTTAGAAAGCTTTTGGTATACGAGCAAGGCAACACATTCAAAACCAAAAAACCCCCCCAAAACCCCAAAAACTCAACAACCACCACCCTACCACTCCAAACCAACTTACGATGAAGCAGTAAGGCAATTCCTGCAGGCTTTCAGAATTCAGGACCTGATGGTGGATGCAAACCAGCTTGTAATCAACAACATACACAGCCTCTAGTGGTCCTGTTAAATGTTTTCCAGGATAAATTTAAAGGATTATGGGAATTTTAGATACAGATGCCCTGCATAGAGAATTTAATTCATTTACTCAAAACTTTATGTAAAATATGAGTGCTATGCTCTATACCCCAGAGTAAATGCAGGCAGAGTGCTTAAGTACCCCTTATCTGAAAATAACTACTAATTGTCACCAAACGTTCCAATGTAATTACAACCATGATGCCCATCAGTTGTTTAATTTCATTTTCATTCACAACTGTGAAGCAACAAGCGAAAGGACAAGGAGAAAAATCAAGTCAGCCCCGAAACCCTTAAGCTGCAGTTTTCATGTCTTTCAATCAAACTTTAAAGAGAACCTGCAGGTTTGATCCTTCTGGAGGAAAATTGCCATTTTCTACGTGTTCATTGAGCCCTGACTTGTCTCAAATTTATGATTATTTTTCCCTGTGTCCCAATTAGAGGGATGGCTTTGTCTTCTCCAATACTCTTTTCATTCAGAGAAGTACCTCCTACAAGGAGAGAGGGGTTTTGTTCAAAAAACAAGTTATGTACTGGGGGCTTTATGGTGTACAGATTTTTTTTTTAATTTTATAGAGATGACTCTTGTATACAAGCAGGTATTCCCAACAAAAAATGGCAATGGATGCTGTCACAAAAATATGATGGTAAAGCAAACCTGGTAAATCCAATGGAAATACCCATTATAGAGTGCATAAAAAAGAGGAGAAAGACAGAGAGAGAGAAAGAGGGGGAGAGAGAGAGAGAAAGAGAAAGAAAGAAAGAGAGAGAAAGAGAGAGAAAGAGAGAGA
>NW_016690304.1:1417195-1431897 GCF_001604755.1 Lepidothrix coronata
GAGAGAAAGAGAGAGAAAGAGAGAGAAAGAGAGAGAAAGAGAGAGAAAGAGAGAGAAAGAGAGAGAAAGAGAAAGAGGGAGAAAGAGAGAGAAAGAGGGAGAGAGACAAAGAGGGAGAGAAAGAGGGAGAGAAAGAGGGAGAGAAAGAGGGAGAGAAAGAGGGAGAGAAAGAGGGAGAGAAAGAGGGAGAGAGAGTGCACGTATATTCAGGAAAACTTTTTCTCAACAATCTTCCTGTATTAAAAAGAAACCAATTATACTTGCAAGTCACTTGCAGAAAATTTTAATAATTTGCCAAATATACAGCTATTAGAATGACCCCAAATATCACTTCTTAAGTTACAAAAGTTGGTAGATAGCATAGTACAATGTTCTATAAAATAAACACAGGTAATATTAACAATACCTCCTGTGGTCCAAGAATGGCAGAAAACAGCAAATGAAATTACAAACATATACAGATTAGAGAAGATTGAGGGTGGCTTTAGACAACTGAATCAAAGAAACTGAGACCAGACTAGACTAGATACATTCATCCATCAAGCATGTAGAATTTTAAGAGTTTAAAAACAATTAACAACACAGCATCGGGTGCAGTTTCACATGCTTTCATCTACTTTCCAGTACAGTTCCCAGAGGATTAAAGTGCCTTTGTGCACTCTAGTTTCATTTATAATCAGATGCGACACACATTGTATTTGGAAGTTACTTCACAGGTCACTTTTTAAAAAAAAATAAAGTTACTATTTGAACCAATGTCCACAATTCAAACTAAGGCGGTTTTGAAATACCTTTGTTCTGACCATCTGCTACTAAATGTCACGAAACAAACTCCAAATCCACAGGGCCCACGTCCACTAAATGAGACCAGAGTAAGAGATACTTACTCAAACATGTTTTCTGCTGTACAACCTTTAGCTTTGTTAATTTTCCCCTTTCAAACACATTTGCCCTCTGGATGATAATCTTCTTCTGCAGCATCTATTGCACATTGCTGTGAACGTGAAGGATAGGCAGGATTTGGCCTGTGGCTATGGAGACAAATGCACTTCCCAGATCACATCCCACTGTAACCCAAGCAATATGCACAGCATATTCTCCCTGCAAGACACCTGCTCAGTCCTCCTTAGGAACTCTCCCCATTCCCCACTCCAAAGCTCGACACTACCTGCAGGAAGGGAAGGAGAACTCCATGCAGCTCGACTGTCACTCACCTGGCCCTCAAAACGTCCTCTTCAAACCCCAGGTAAAGATGTTTCGAAGCATCCCCACCAGCATCCACTCCCACCTCCCACTGTCACCTCCCACCAGCATCCACTCCTCCTCTTTCAGAGGAGCGTGCATTCACGCAGTACCTGAGGCATTTTAACGGTGTTTTGAAATATCGGCACTTTAAGAGCAGTTATGGGGCATAAGCTTTTCAGGAAACAAGAATTTCCATTAAAATATTCCACCGTGATGCTATAGAAGGTAGAAGGGCAAGGGCAAAGAAGGCACTCAGGAGGAAAGCTCGCTTGAGGAAAAAAAAAACCCAGAAGAAATGAGGAGGATGAACAGGTATTCATAACTTTCAACAGCAGATGTGGATGCTTCCTACATTTGACAGTTCTTCACATCATGAAGTGAGCGAGTAATTCCAATGATTTTAGGTTCAGGCTGTCAACACCCCTGCACACCTGACATGGCCAGCGTAGGTGATGCCTTCCCTCCACCGCTGCTGCTGTTACACCTGAAAAGGCCCATTTTAAACTCTGCATAACCAGGAGCTCTATGCAGGTGAGGAAGTTTTACAGGGTCTCTAGGTGTGTAACATATTAACATTACTTAAAATATCATGTGCACTGAAATATTTCAAGAACGTATGCACTCTGTTAATCAAATTACTGGAAATTAGCCATTTCCTAATCTACTGAGTACTTTAAAAGTTCTCCATAAAATTGTGAGGTTATGGAAAAGAACACTGGCTATGCACTACAGTAGAAAAAAAAACCAGTACAAGTTTCATGAGAATCACAACTACAAGCAAAGTCTCCAGTTCAGTTCATAAAACAAATTGATTAAAATATTTTAAATGTTTCATAGCGATATAATAAATTCCAACGTAATTTATGCAGCAAATTTCACCCATATCCAAAAATACCATATATGTAAATACTTTTTTATAAAACTTTATACAAATCAAGCTCTCCTTAAGTAAGCCTATACACACTTCTCATGTCACCTAGGGTAGAAAGGCTTCAAAAGCATATATTCTCAGAGTCCAAGAGTGACAACGCTGCATGAGTCTTCCCTTTTGACAGTCAGCTTTGCTAAACCCAAGTCTTATTGCTTAAAATCAAATGACAGGTTTCCTCAGCATCCCCAGCACCCAGCTACACCACAGCAGTCTAGGGCAGGGACCAACCCTCCATTTTATGGGACAGAAATACCTACAAGCCTTGTTACCATTCCCATGAAGATTTCCACACAACGGTTGCCTGTCCTGTACACTTCAGCCAGAGAACAAAAGGGGCATTGCTGTCAGGAAGGGAGATTGATGGCAGTGTACCAGCTCAGTGACCAGTGTCTCCCTCTTCATCTTCTGATTAATTCCATACTCTGTTGAATGATTTCTGTGAATACATCTCCAACTGTAACTGAAAACAATCGGATCAGATACAAGACACCAGAGACACCAAGTCTAAAATGTGCAACAACAATGCCAACATAAGGGCTTTGCAGGCTTAAGACTCACAGCTGGTACTATGCTCCAACACCCCTACAGTAAGCTTTATTTACAGAACTTCCAACAAAAAATACTATTGTCTCTCAAGCTACATTTTAAATTAACAGAAATACATTCATAATAACTACCGGTACAAACACCATGATAAAATTATTTTTTTATTCAAAATATTCTGACAGGCTGACAATATTCCAGGTGCATTACAAACACTGCCATAGCCAACAAAACAATCGATACTTAAAGAGCATTCAAACACTGAGGAAATATATCTTAAAGCAGAGACAGGACAGTGAGTGATACCAAGAGCATACAGATAATTTTCTAATAACTGACTTCTTTGAGGCATATGTCTGATTTCTCTGGCACAAAATGGATTAAAATCCAGAAGAGATGAATTACTGAGGACAAAAAATTATGATGTTGCCCATATTTTCTATAAAACCTTGTAAATTTATTATACAAGGCCACTTAAGCCTGGAGTACTCTAGTGTTATGGAATAGAACAGTGAAATAATAACAGAGAAATCAACGTCAAAGCAAACAAACCCACAAACTCTTTCTAGAATATGGCTTAAATTAATTCACAGAGATTTGGAAATATACTAACTATACGGTGCAAGAGAAATACCAGGTAGAAAAAAAAAGTCCCTTTCTTTCTTGTACTTTCCCCTCAGCCTTCAAAGTAGTTCACATGGAATTGTCAACAAAATGATACTGCCCCTCCTCTGCAAGCCCCTCTTCCCACACTTCAAAAACATTGTTACTAACAGTTGGTTTCATTCTTGAATGCTTTGGCCAATAGGAGCTCTGAAGTTAAAACAATGTAGTTCTACACACAGTAATACCCTGTTTCTTCAATCAACCCAAGTTCTCAGATAAAATTTCAGCTTCATTTAAAACAGCATATTTGCTTGAAAAACCACGTGTTTCTTTCTCATATAGATAACAGGTGTGAAATGAAGAACTTGCCAAGACATGTACACAACTGAGTGCACGCTGCAGAACGTTGTACAGAGAGAGCAGCAAGGTCACAGGGGCACGGTAAGCCCACATGGAAAAGACAAACGCTTCCAAGGACCATTCTAAAATGTTCTCGTCCTGGGGCTTTGCTTTAAGCATTAAAATCTTGCTCTCAGGGTGGGCAAGACTTGGCCGTTTCCACTTTTCAAACAGCTCGCTGTATACACATGGCAGCACAGCATACGGGAGAGACACACCAAAAATGCTTTGGATACATCATCCTGACCTCAAGTATTCCATAAAATAGCTTGATTTTTTTTCCCATGAAGAAGAAAGAAACGGGACAACTTTCAAACTGCGCAGCTTGCCTGCGTGTCATTGGAAGAAACCAGCGGCAGCTGTAGCCCAGGGTGGGAGAGCCCCAGCTCCACTAGCACAAGTGGTGGCACAGCTGGTGGCTCAGCTGGTGGCTCCAGGGCCCAACGATCTCCACAGCAGAGTCCTTTGCCTGTACTGCTCATGGCTCCAATCGGTGCTCCCCAGCAGCAGAGGCGTGAAATGCCTGTTGCAAAAACGCGAGCGGCCAGCGGCTCGCAGAGATCTCTGTACGCCTACTGAGAACGCTCTGTTCCTCTGCTCCGTTAGTTTGCTTTTTGAAGCAATGTTTTTGGAGAAGGGCCATGAGAACAACAGAGGGAGGCACTTCCCTTAATCACAGCATCAGACACTCCGTTAACAGACTGACTTAATCTTCTAAACCAAATTACTTGCTGGAACATTTTGCATTTGCATACTTTTGCTCTCTCTTAGGAACTAACAGTTTCTCTAGAAATTGTGCAGTTTAAGCCTGTTATGGTATTTTACTCCAGCATTTTCTTAGCACCTCAACACAAATTATGTGGTTGATCATCAGTGGTGAACATTGGCTACAGACACCCACAACGGGGGAAGAAAAGGCCCCCATGAGAGCTGAAAGAACAGCAATATCTTCCCGTGACACGGAAAAGCACTTTTCGATGCTTCAAGCAAGACTGCTGACTCAGCATGGGATTTCTCTCCAAGCAGGGTTACTCCAGTTATTCAAATACAGTAAACACAAAGGCAGTGCTGAGGACATCGATCCTGCACCTACCTTACAGCTTTCAGTCTGTTTTCTAAACATTTGTTAATGGAGATGCGGCTCAGTGTCAAGGCTAAGTGGGCAAATGTCATCTATGCTAAAGTCATTATAGGAACTAACATAACCCTTGCTTCTGGTCGTCCTTGGATTTAAGACAACCACATACACTTCATTCTATTCATTTACCTATCCTGCTTTATATCTCAAGTATCTTCATCCTTTCACACTCCCTAATTAACTATCAATTATTTTCCTGAGTGAAATTATAAAAAGTTAAACCCTTCTACCAAAAGTACAAAGACAAATAAAATATAGAACAATACAAACCCAGTATACAGCATTACAAGTGCAGAAATTCTTCATGTTGCTGCTCTTTATCATTGGCCCCGATAAAAAAAACATAGCAAAGAATTTAGTTATCCAAAATACTTTGAAGTACTGTGATTAGATTTTTCAGACCATAAATGTAGCCCTCATCCTTTGCGTTGCTAGGAAACACGTGAGCAAAATCGATCATTCGGACTTCAACGTTTGCACTTTCCTTGGTCTCTGCTGGCATGTGATAGAAAACTTTTTCCAGTTGGGGTAGAACGTTTCCGTTCAGGTGCTCCTGTGCAATGCACGTGCTGCTTTTCCACACGTTGTCTTGCTCCAAGTTTTCAACCTTTAGCGAGAGCTGACTGTGGTGCCTCTTTGAGCATGACTTTTTGTGAAGTGCGTAAAATTTGGACAAGCCTTTACTTACAGAGGCTTCAATTTTTCCATTCTCTGTAGAATTTATTACTTGAATATTATTATTACACTCCAATACATCTCCACCTGACAACAGGCCTTTGGGCATTCCTCTTTTCTCCACCAAGGTGACATCACTCAACCGCACAGTTGTTGCCTGACACGAACCTTCATAGACAAAAAGCAATGAGCTTGCATAAAAGTTGAGTTGTGTCTGGCTCTCAAACCACTCCAAAATCTTTTCAATCTTCTGAATGCTGGCAGCTACCACGTCTTTTCTCAAGCAGTACCCACTGTGGAAAAACTTTGAGATGCCTGCAAGAAATAAGATACATTTTGGGATCATTTTCACCTCCGAAAGGAAAACAAACAATCTTCATAGTTCTTATTTGAAGGAACAGAGAGCACTCAGGTAGTTTCCTTTCAGGCAATCATTAACTAAACCTAAAGTGGACCAAGGAATTCTGATACTGTCAGTCACCTCACCTGCTGTATACTATTACTTACAATCCAAGCCCAAGCAGTAGAACTAAATGTATCAAGCAAACAGTAAAAGAACATGGTTCCTGCTCCCCAAGTAATTTAGTAAGTGCCTGGACAGTTTTGGGCAAATGTTAAATCCATTAAATTTTCCACAGATAAACAGTCTCAAGCAGCTTGTTATCATGAGTGTGTTGGTGTGTGCACCCTTCTGTCCTTTGCTGGGGGACAGATGAACAGGTGTCAACTAATAAGTAGTTTGCATTAGTTATCACCAAACAGCTGTATGGTGGCAGCATTTTTATTTATGGTTAATGCAGAGCAACATGTGGACTGACTTCCACTGAGAAGGTCCCTTGAACTGAAAGATTCACTGGTAGTAGCTTTCTAACATAAAAGACACTTAGATATTCACAGAAGACAACTAGAGATAAAAAAAATATATTATAAAAGCATTTAATACTTTTAAAAGGTTTCTATTTCATTATAGTTTCAAAGCTGCAAAAAAAATTGAATTCTACAACTATCACCTCCTTATTAGTAGTAGAAGAGACGTGAGGAGGAAATTCCTATAGTCTGCAACTACTGTTACAGCCAACTGCACTCTTAATTTCAGATTGACAGGTAGCTCAAATTATACAGGGAACAGCTAAAGACCCACCTGGCATGAGGACAAAAAAGGACTTCTAAAATGGGAACACACAGACTACTTTTTCCATACAGTTCTATAAGTAAGTAAATAAATGAAAAATATCCAAGCGCACTGAATTCTGACATCTGAATTCCCTTACCATCCTTTACTGTTTCCTTGGTCAAGCTCCTTCCATAGTGTTGGTTTTGTGTCTCGTAGCTGTCTGAAGAGACATGGTACACCTGAAAGGGACAAGGAGGAGCTCCATAGGTATTTTGAAACATCGGTATTTCTGCAGAGCAAGAGAGACTCACGGACAGGCCACAAAACCCTGGGCACCGTTTAGCCCTCGCAGTTTTTAAGTTTCTTGCGGTGGCCAGCACTGCCCTCTAGTGCTCTCCAAAACCCTCTCTCCAAGCTACAGCAATGTAACCATCACAGGGAACTGTTCTATATGGCCCCTGCCTTGCAAATCAAAGATGAGACCTGAATCTATCACGCTCCCACACGTGTTACTGTGGATGTTAAATCAGTAAGACATAACAAGCAAAAATTTCAACGCAATTATTTTGAGTTCTTAGAACTATAAAACTATTAGCACAAGAGCGAAACAGAATTACCACCAAGGCCCAGCTTGCAAAACCCATCCAAAATTGTAATTGTCAGCACAAATGAGGTCGCACGGAATAAATGACAGCAGCTGAGCAAAAGCTGGGTTCCAGCCTTGACAGCAGTACATCAACTCTCATCTGAAAGGGAGGCAACTCACACAGGTACAGTTTTGTCCATATTGTACAAGCTTAAGAACTTAATTCAAAAATGTTTTATATGTAGACACATTTTCTCTCTAACTGAAATAATTTCCATAGCAGAAACATGCCAGGCAGATAGGCCCAAGTATAATTTGTTTATGAGAGTGTAGACAATTCTTATTTGCCAAAATAATGGTGTTACCAAGCAGGCAGTTTTCTCTGGCAGGAACTTCATGCTTGGCACTTGTTCAGACCACCCAACTCCATGGCACCCATCCCATGGCACCCACCCATCCCACACCATTCCCTTCACCCCCCATAAAGAGAGGATCCCATGGAAAGCAAGTCAGGGCACACTGGTGAAGTGCCTGCTCCTGATCCCTCCTTTGGGGGCTTGTCCTTGCTGTAGCCAACAAGTGAAGTCCAGGACAGTGAAACAGCAGCACACAGAAAGGAGTGGTACAGGAGCAATAAAGAAAGAAAACAGAATTCCCTGTTTTCATTGCAGCCCTTCACCTCAAAACCTCTCTCCCCGTCCCAACCACAACAAATCCATTAATACACAGGTCCCCACCTCCTGCTTTGCAAAGTAGCTGGGAAGAACTCTCAATAGCTCAAACAGCTCTTATTTTGACAAAAGGACAGAAGTAATTAAATTCAAAGTCCCCAGAGAACTTAAATCATAGTTTGTGGAAACTGATTTAAGTCACCAACCATGAAGCAAAGGGTCAGTAAATAATTCTGGTTATTCTAAAGAAATAAGAGCTGTAAGTCTGAATGTTTAAACTCACTCGGTAGCAGAGACACTTCCCACTGCTATGATCCCTATTTTCAGTGTTATGATATTTGGAGAAACTGAGGCCTCGATGCGTATGAACTGCAGAAAGCCATGAGATGCAGAAAGCAGTGGTGAATTATTCTAAAACTGCATTTGACCAATGTGATTTTGGGTTCACAAAATCATTAATTTTTCTCCACTTAGGTTTTTCTGGTTTTTTTTCCAAAGCACATGAAAGAAGTACAGCATACTACACAGGAACTCAAAGATTACTTATGTTAACACTTCAGATACCAAAGTAACTTTCAGAAACATATGAGAAGTTTCAAAAACCTTTTAAAGAGCTACAAGTCAAAGGCAGTTAAATAAAAACTGAAGAAAAAAAAATATTGCTTAGAAAGAGAATAAAGAGTCTGATGACAACATCTAAGTTCTCACTAGCTGTTTCTTGAGATTAAAATGAGTAAAATGAGATTAAACATTTTCATGTAGTCAGCCCAGAGGCAGCTTCCCACAGACATCAGCACTGCAGCAGTTCCTGACCAAATCATCTTGTTTACCAGGACCAGAACTTTATCTCTTCCCGTAGGAGCTACAGTTTTTGCGACATGGGCACTAGCTCAAAAATGCTGATTAAGATCTGCACACTCATTTTGTTTTCCAGAGGAATGCTGAAGCAGTACCTCAGCCCCTGGGCTTCTGAGCTGGGTTTCCCAAGAAGTCACCCCACCTCTCCTCAAAATGTGCACAAAACCAATCCCCCAAATGTCTTTCTATATAGTTTACAAACACCCAGGCAGATGTGCATGTTTGGCACTAACAGTGCATTTTTAACTATACAAAACAGTCGGTGATAAAGTACCATGTCCCACACCCACACCACAAATATTTATTTATGTATGTATTTAACTGCCTTATGCACTCAGAACACTCTCAGTCACCAGCAGGCTTGGCTGCAGACAGTGGCCTTAAAGGACAACAGATCTGGGGAATCACAAAAGTGCTCTCCATGTTAGCTACAGAGCTGTCTCTTAACACCACCTCGAGCCTTTGCTCAACTGCAGGGAAGAGTCTGGAAGAAACATTTCTGGAAAACCTCACTCAAATACACATACATTAAGCCCCATTCTGAAAGCAAGGGAACAGAAACCCAAGCTCAAACAGAAATAATCTCTCATCAGTTCTTGCTCCACCCTCACCTACCCCTCAAACACAAGGAGCAGCAGACTAACATCAACTTCCTATTAGACAGACCTCTTGCTTCACTGTGCTTTTGTTCACGCTGTCACCACTGCTAATCTGCTACCAACCCTTCCCAAAATGATATTTGTCTTTGAACCAAGCCTTTTCTGTATCCCTGTTGTTGCCGCTGTCTGTACCAGCCCATTTCTGTCAGAACGATGATAAGTCAGATCCTTACCAACAGCTAAGAAATTATTAGACAGGAAAATCTCATTTCTTATCCATATGCCACAGCTTGTTATGTGTTTGCTCTCTATTCACAGGGAGGTTCATTGCAGAGTGCAAGACAAAGAAAACTCTATGAGCTGCAAAACACTGCCTCCTGCTTCATAAGTCATTTTTATATATTCTTAGTATGCAAGATCAGAGCTGTTCTGGCTGACAATGTGAAGGCTCCTCCTTGTGCCTACAAGCAGCTCCCACTGCACAAACAGCTCTGGAATCCAGTATGTTAACAGGTTCAGGATTTCAACTGGCAGTAGCAGTGACTCTGTATGGGCAGCACATCAAAAAAACCAGACCATTAACTGTTGAGGGAAATTATCTTTGGATGTTCTTAACCTGCACTTGGCTTTTGTTTCCCTACGAGGTGTTGGGTCATTGCTGCTTGCATGCCCACACAGCTTATTATACCCTTTTTTCAGTTACAAGTAGTTCATCTGATGTTCCTGGACTGATGAAAACCTTGAGTTAAAATAAAAAGTTGGTCCAGTGAGGTCTTTAAAAAAAGCACAACCCTTGCGAGGTCTCAGCAGAGATACACAGTTTGGAAACCTTGTGACTTCAGCTTTAGGATATTAAACTGGGGAAAATAGGTATCAAATGTCATGTAATGTTAATTATGATAATTCAGTACCAACTTCCATGGTGAGGCAGAAAAATATACACACTGTTCAAACACTTAACTGTGGCAACTCCCTGACTTTCAGAAAGTACAATTTAAATACACATTAAGAGTATAATTTCCTGTTTGGGGGAGATACTGCTAGCACAAATAAAAAATCTCTATTCAGTAACTTGCAGAGCTGTTTCACATCTGCAAAAAATATCTACTAATCCACATTACTGAAAGTCAGGAAAATAACCCCAACCTATTTTGAGCAGGCTTGTACAGCACTACAGAGGGCACCTGCAGGAGTGAAGGCCAACTCAATGGCACACATGACATGGACCTGTGCACTGCTGACATTCCCATGCACCAGTTGGTGCCCGGGAAGCAGCTTCCTGCAGAGCTCCTGACGTCCATCCCTGCCCCCTTGCTTCCACCCCAACAGCAGCCTGGCATCTGCTGTCCTAAGCAAGGA
Organism: Lepidothrix coronata; assembly: GCF_001604755.1. Lineage (NCBI taxonomy): Eukaryota > Metazoa > Chordata > Aves > Passeriformes > Pipridae > Lepidothrix > Lepidothrix coronata. Next base: position 1,427,920 of record NW_016690304.1, read on the forward strand.
CACGGAGATTAGAGATCCGTGCCCTGATGCCATGGCATCCAGCCTTCACTGGGCACCCACAGAGCTGCCCACCCCTCAGATTTTTTCCGTAAATACACCTAATAGTCACCCCTATGTTACACACATGCAGGTAGGAGGGAGCGAACGTTCAGACATTACACGGAGGTTTCTGTTTACAGCAAAGCACCTCCACGCTCCTGACTGGCATCTGAATGTCAGTCCCTAGCCTGCTGCCAAAACTGGAGCCAAGCTGAAAGCAAGGGGTAAGCAGGGCTTACCCAGGCACATCTGCAGGGGGCACCTCCAGCGCCAGGCCCAGACCCACATACACACCTGGCCACCTTCTGCCTGTACCTCGTGACTGTCCAGATATAAATACACAGGTCTCCTTCACGCCTGAGCGACCCCAGTTTCTCTGCAGGCCCATAAACCTGCCACAGGGCAAGATCTGAACAGAGCTTCAACAAGCCTTATTTTTAATTTCCGAAAACGAAGTAAAGCAAGGATTTAAAGAAAAAATAACAAAAGGAACATTTTAAAAAAAAAATACATTCTCTTATTTGATATCTCTGCTTTACAGTAATGTTGTCAACTATCACTGCTGCTGAGAGCATGCCCAGTTATCCAAAACTATTTATTTAAACAACACCTCCCATAATTTTGACTTTTGTTTTTTTAAACTTACGTTGTCGTTGCTAGATCACACATGATGAAAGTACACACATCCCATCCCTGATTGCTGCTGCCTTGAAAATTCAGCACAGGAAGGATGCACCCCTGCTCCCCTGTTTCCAAGACTATGCTTAGACAATAATCTGCCCATTCTGACATATCTTTCACCATTTCAATGGCAATCAGTACCAAGAGGAAAAAAATATACCCTTATAAAAAATACAAGATACCAAGTCCTTGTGTTAAACCACATAACAAAAGCAGAGTGCTTCAAAGACTAAATGTACCCCCAAATGCTCTGACAGTCAATATAACATTTTAGTGAAGTCCTTACATAAATAAGTTGCAGAATGAAATTATGTTGAAATTTATTCAGTGAAAAAGCACACTAATAATCTCCTAAATAAAAGAAACAACGATGCTGCAGTTAAATCATGAACCATCTTATAAATAGCTTAATACAGAATTTTGGACTCCCAGAACTTCCATGAAGCATCTCATTAGAATACACTACTTTCATGCCTCCTTTTTATATAATAAAAAAATATCTGCTCTGGGGTTTGGAGGAGTTTTTTTCAGAGCTTTTGGTTAGTTTCTTTCAATTGCTATGGGGTTTTTGTGGTTTGTTGGTTGGGGGGTGGTTTTGTTTGTTTGGCTTTTAGTTTTTGTTTTGCTTTGTCTTCCTGTTTTCTTAAACATCAAAGCTTGAATTAGACTTAAAAATGTAAAAAACCTAGTTCTGGTAATTTTTTACTGTGGAAGAATCTGAACACTAGATTTGGTATTTAGTATCTTTGTTACTCCTCCCTTCCTAAATCTTGCTATTCACAGATCAGAGCTTATGCAACTTACCACAATACTAGAAAGAGTTCATGAAGAACTCATGAAGCAGACTCAGCTATTGTCAGTTTGAAAACACCCTGCAGAAACATGTGCTGTAGATTAGGAAATTCACTTCTAAAACCAGCTTTGATTATTAAACTTTACTGCCTGCATGTTCATAGGTACAAACAATAGGGGTCAACGATGGGTCATACTGCTTCGGAAATATTATGGAATAGATTGCAACCAGCATTTTCTGGAAAAAAGAAAACCTGCAGAAACTGGGAACTGTGGATTCCAAATGGACTGAGAATCTGAAATGAGAGCACAGCCCACACATTCTGCTTCTGCTCAACAGCATGCAGAATGCTCTGTATTTAACACTGCCCGTGCTGTGAAGAGATTTCTTATCTATATGGGTGTCTACTACTGAAACCATATTGCAATTTTTGGTTTTGCTATTGCAACAGAACCTGAGTTTTCCAACTTATATTTAAACTCTCACTACTGCAATAACAAAACATGTCCAATCTCACAGAATCTCAGAATGGTCTGGTTTTGAAGGGACCTTAAAGACAATCCAGTTCCAATCCCCTGCCATGGGCAGGGACACCTTCCACTAGACCAGGCTGCCCTGTCCAACCTGGCCTTGGACATTTTCAGGGATGGGGCATCTGTTAAAGAAAGGAACCTCTCCACTAAACATGGGATTGTGGTTTTAGCCAGTATTATTTCAGTAACTTTATTTTCTAAATGCATTTCCATGCATTTGTTCTGTCTATGCAGTGTGTAAGATAAATACAGGTTAGCATGTCAAATGCCAGAACTGTGTACTATGTACTATGCTGTGCCAGACAGGAGACTCACTTTTTAAGGGCAAACCATACATATCTGATATATGAACAGATGATTGCTTATTTACCAGTGCATCAGAAAAAGCTGTATCAATAGCTTTTGAGATAAAAATACACTCTAAAAAGTAAGTTTTGGGGTAAAACCCCCACCTGTAACACTTTTCGTTGTTTTTATCTCTTTATGACAACTTATAGCACAGCTGCTTTAGAAAAAACATAGCTACATTCTGTTTCTCTAAGTCCTCTCTTTCTCGCCCTTCTAAAATAGAAACTTATGAGGCAAGCCCCTTCCATGTTAAAAATAACACTGAATGGACTAATTCCTGAATCATGTTACACCATGTTTCGTCCAGCAAACATGAGCAAACTTCATCCACCATGTGAGCTGTTCTGGGCAGTACATATCCATTCAGGAAAATGTTTTATACTATGGCCAGAATCTTGCAAAAATAAAGCAAGCAGACAGGCCATAATCAAGAGGCAGAGAAACTGCCTTGTGAATTCAGACTTTGCCAAGTGTTGCATGAGGGGAGGAGGAACCTTTTCAATTCTCTTTGGAAAACAACTTCCAACATGCAATTTGGTGCCAGAGGCACAAAACCAAATCTCATCTAGTTAAACACTGGATGGAAAACTGCACTGCTTGGGGGAATCATCAGTATACATCCAATCTGAATTAGGGCACTGAAAAAATTTCTGCAACAGGACAAAGGTAAAAACAACTGACATGTTAGAAACAATAGTCACAAGCATACCACGGAAGCAATCAATCATCTCTTTTGCACTGTCACAAAACAAAGGACATGAAGTACATTGTTTTACACATGAGATAAGAAAGGTTATGTAATGACACAAATCAAATCCAAAGCTATAATCTCTAACCTTCCTTTTCCATCCTAACTGTTTGGCTGTTTTTCGAGTCAACTCCCACGTTCTTGCTCACAGGCTTACATAATTACTACACATGACCACTATAATTTATAGCTGTAGCAGCTTATCTCAAGGCAGAGTTAAGGCTGGGAGCTTAGGCAATTCCACACAAAACATTACAGAGATATTAGAATTAGCTCAAACAATGGTGCAATCTGGGTGCTATTGAACAGCAAGGAGGAAGCTTATCAAAGTCTTCAGCCATTTATGCATCCTGATGCAGAGCTTTAGGACCCCTGGCTTTGTGTATGCGAGAAGGAAGACAAAAATCTCACATCAAAAAGAAAATTACTTCTGCACCAATCACAGTAGAAAAAAATACTTTTGGATTGCATCAGGAACTCAGTACTGACATCAACACATTGTTACTAAGCCACAAATGTTCTGTACAGCTTTTCTCTACAATGAAGTTATAAAGTAGCCAATACACAAACACTGAATCTTAGTATTTCTAAGAGTAATTAAGAATTAGTGCAGACATCTGCAGGGCCTCATCCATGCCCAGCTAACCTTCCCTCACAGCTGTTCCTTGAGTGTGTAAGCATCAAAAGAGGTTTCCTCCTGATGGAAAGCTTTTTAAAATGTAGAACATAAGCAGCTGTTTATAGCTACATGCATCACCTCTGAGAGCTTACTTACTCTTCCCTAAATAGAAAAAATATGTAAAAAATATATTTACGAAAGAACATCAAGATGAAAA
>NW_016690304.1:1432047-1525259 GCF_001604755.1 Lepidothrix coronata
GATACAGCTCATTATTAAATTATTAGAATGACTGGTTCAGTATGTAAATCTCTGATATAAGCCTAAAAGAAACAAAAAAAAAAAAACAAAACCACAAAAAAACCCTTGATAATTTTAAATACCTGCTGTGGTGGTGAAGTATTAATTGCAACTATATTCAGTTTTAAATACCCAGCCCCTCTCTTGCACACATATACAGTGCCCAGGTTGCAAATAGCTTCCTGTAAGGGACCTGGCCAAGTTAAACACTTGTTGCGAACCAGGGCAGTGTTTTGGAACAGATTTCACACAACAGTTAATACCAGTACTCCCAACACATTCAGATAATGCTTCATTTATGTAAAACACAGGAGGACTGTCCTTTGCTAGGAGAACCAGCCCCTGTACCTGGTGTGGAACAAGATGCCTGAGCATAAGCTGAAACTGAAGACAAAACAAGTTCTTACCCTCATGCCGAGCACCAAAAAGCCAATCTCTTCCATCAGCGGGTACTTGCTGACCTGCTGCTGTATCTTCTCCACCGAAGCATATGGATCATAACTTTTCTGACCTATTTTTACATCCATTATGCAAGGCTTATTAAACTTGCGGGTCACATCTTCCAGTTTTAGATACGTATCTGTCAAAAAAACCAAAACTTTTGTAAACAATGGGTCAGAGCAAAATAATTGCACAGCTTTAGCCAAGCTCCTTTGGAGGAAGCTGAACAATTTAAGACTTAACATCACATAAGTTTTTTAAGAGTCGAATTTGTCTCCAAACACTGACACCCACAAATTCTGTCGGTATGAAATTCTAAATGCTTTATTGTTTAGAAAATTGTATACAATTAAGTTATGCTAACCTAGCATTTAAATACAAATTATTGCCCAGATAAAAATCAGTGAGTAGCTTTTATTAGTTCAGTAACATATCTCAAAGAGCAATACTAAGCACATTCAAATGCAGGTTACTGCAGGGATGATTTTGCAATGCAGACAGTGTTTACTGTCATTTTAAAAACCAAGTGAACATTTAGTCCTACCCTTCAGGGGCTGAAGTGCAGCTCATTTTGCTTCTTTTTATCCCACTGCCATCTGTACTCATTTCTCATGGCACATCTTTTGGGGAGAAAACTCTTCAAATCCTTTAAATGAATGCCTTTCATCCATTTCCGACAGTCCCTTTGGGAGGGTGGCTGGACCAAAAAACCCCAAAAGTACTTGGACTGCCTGAAGATTTAAAGGAGTATCTAAAACCTCATGAAAATGGCTTATGCTTTCCTCCAGGGCAGGTAAGAGGCTATTACCAGCATGATCCCCAGCACTGACTGTCAGAACACAAGGAAATGAACTTCAGTAACTCCCTGGCTCAACTCTGCTTGGTAGATGCCTGCACCCATCTCCAGCCCTTGCCAGGACACCAGGACATGGCATGCACCAAGACAATACACAGCCTGAACACAGGTCTCATTCTTTATATCTGCTTCTTCAAATCCACCTGTCACCAGGCACAAACTTAAAAGTCTGGTTTTCTTTCTAGTACAGCCTATTCCATGCATGTATTTCTTTGACTTAACGTAGCCCAAATACATAAACATTGCATTGTTCCCCATTCCTGCAGCATGATCTAAAATGAAATTGCCAAAGAAAGCAAAACCAGTTCAAATTTAAAAAGAGCAAAGGCACAAAGTGTTTTGTTTGAAAGCTGTACAGACAGGTAACAAAACCAGTCGGGGTCAAGACAAAGTGAGCAAGCAACGTTTCATTTCCCCTAATAAGAAGAAACACTTTCTTAAGAAAAAGAAATTACACGGACTTTTATTACTTTAAGGCCTATGAGAGCTTCAATTTTGACACCATCATGATCACCATCATGAAATGTCCCAATTTACACCATCATGAAATGTTCCAATTTCCTGAAGTGTGTATTTATCGATCTGAAACAGGTTTAATTTAAGCCTTAGATGCCTGCTTTATGTATGAATGGGACCAGGCATCTTGTCAAGGGAAAGTCATTCTCAGGAAAACCTGTCAAATCAATACACCGTTTTAAAAGAAGAATCCACTTTTCTACTAACTCACTGTATCAGCTTTCAATTTGCATTGGGCTGCAGGATCTACAGCAAAAGGAGTTTCATTTTAGACTAGCCCACCCACTAACAACAACTGCAGAATACATCCAAGCTTAAATAACTTGTAGTCAATTTTGAGGAGCCCCAGGCAGCAAACATGCTTGGTATTTGCTCAGTGAATATCCTCAAGGAAGAAGCAGGACAAATACCCTCCACACCAGGCAGTGTATTCTGCATCAGCCGGGTGCCACTTTTACTACTTGACGTTGTCATACAGAGGTCTAATTCAGTCAGATATCAGCATGGCTTTTGTGGGACTTTGGGGAACCACTACCAAAACCTGGGGAGTCCATAAAACCTGTTAGCTACCTGTTATTAAAAACTGTAAAAATCTGTCATCCTTCACACCAATCCTTTTCACATACTACAGAAATCACGGAAAATGACAGATTTGTGTCACCATTCTAAAACTAAATGAAGTTCAAATATTTTCAGTACTTAGCTCTCAGAAAGCATAGAGCCACAGGTTTGCCATGGGAGGTGAAGAAAGACAATAAACACAAAAATATCTCAAAAAAAGGGCTGCAGTCCTTCACCACCAACCCCAAAATGCTTTGGATCGTGTTGTGAGCACTCTGGACTCAAACTGTTACAAATACGAAATTATACAAATTGCAAGTTACCACAAATGATACAAATGATTTAGATAAAATGTTTTCATCAACTCTAAAATATAACCATATAGATAGTAGTGTAAAACATCTATTTCCATGAGCACCCATGGGTATCTGCTGTCCACTACTCCACTGGTCTAATTCCCTCTTTTTAACCATACAGCGCCAACATTCAGCACCTCCCAAATATTTAAAAGTCCTAAATATCTGTCACCACTTAGTTCCCTATTCATTTCAGATTTGTTAAACTAGACCTCCTAAAAATGTAACAATTTTTTAAAAATTAAGCATTAAAATAACTCCATAGCTAACGCTAACCCTGGGAAACACTAATTATTTGGCAAAGCCTGTGAATTATCCAGAAATTACTCATCTCTCTCACACTTTTTGGAATTATTTAAGTCCTTCTCATTAGGTAACTGCTAGCTCAGAATTAGGACTTTTACATTCATTCAATACACATCTCTGCTCACACAAAGCTGTCTGGCCTTGTGGGCAGAGCAATGCCACCCCGGATAAAGCATCATAACGAGTTACTTTTTCCTCATTACAGCTTCAGAAAAACAGATCAAGTGTTTACACTGGTTTGTTGGCAAACCCTAAGTGTCCTTCTCAAGAGCATCACTGAGCCTGAACCTGAGCCCAAGTAACCAGGGTGTTCTCTTCCTCTTCTTGTTTTGTTAAACAACAACCTGCAGATTTTTCAAGCAATTAAGACTTTCTAAATTATTACATAGTGCCCTGCTAACCCAATGTACTTCTGGAAGTCATGCATTCGCCATCTAAATTCAGATGAAATTAAAAAAACTCAAAGAGAGAAGAATTCATAACGATTTCTGTATCTTGCTTTGCTAGCAGTGGTCCTGACCATACATTATGAGGATTTAAATAAATCATTCATCGCAGACTTGCCCTGCCCACTTCTATTTACTAGTGGTAGGAAGATGTGCCTTGACATATTATTTACATATTTTATTACAGTTCCAAAGGAGACAAACCAAAAGACCACCAAAACATGCCAGTGTATTCAGTACACACTGCAGACAGAAGTGACAAAAATCACTTCGGGCATCTGATTCCTTTTCATAACTTAGAAGACACCTCTCAAAACATAGAAATAAGCAGCACACAGCAACTGCCCACAGCAACAAATGAAGAAAGATTTGAAACTGGGTTATATTTATCTACCCTATTCTTAAGTTAGGCAACCAAATTAGACAATGGTATGAAGTGAGCAGCAGTAAAGTCACTTAAAAAAAATATAAATAAAAGCATGGGCAACAAGTAGGTAGCCAAACCCAGAAAACTCAGCAGCAGATGGCTCCTACATCTTTATAACTACTTTTCCACTTCTTTGTGAGTAAACTCCAAAAGCCCACAATACCAGTGAAGATAAAGTTCAAATCCAACCAATTTTAGATGAGCTTAAGGAGACAGAATCTCACCCACCTCTACCTCCATTTCCTTTGCAGTAGCACTGGGTATGTGATTTCAGCAGAACGGGACAGTGTTTTTACGAACTGTATTGATACTGGGAGTTCATCTTTTCCATCATACTTTCTACATTTTCATTTACATTTCATACATTTCACTCTTTTTAGATAGCTATTTAATCCACTTATCTACCTTTTCAGCACAGAAGACTGACGGTTCTTCCTAAATATTTCTTCAAGGAAACAAATTCCTTGTGTTCTTCACCTTACCCACTGCAGTCCCTGCTTACTTATCACATGGAAACTCACATGAGAGAGGGTCACAAATCAAGTTCAGAGTGGTCCTAAATTAAGTTTTGTTTTTTCAGAAGTCACCTACGTCCCTATTAGCAACAATAGGGAATTACTGGGTTCATGGCTCAGAGGTTGTACAGAGCTGTGTCCCCAGAGCCTGTAGAACAGCGATTGCCAATGGAAAGGTCAGGCTTCCAATGTCAGGACTGCAAAAAACCTACAAATATATCCTTAATCTGCAATTAAGAACAAGATACACATGCACTCTGCTAAGCTTCATCATCTCCAGCATCTGTGATTTCTATCAAGACTATACAAAGCTCATTAATACTACAGATAACAGAGTTGGCAGTGCAGTGTTTTGGTTGAACCACTGCCATAGCTTTCTATGAAGAGGGTTCCTGTTAGTGCACAGTCTTTCCAAGAAGAAAAACAAACAAAATCAAAAGTTAGTCTTCCTTTAAGCCATTATTCCTATGTCTGGATGACTGGTGGAGACCTGCCAAAATTCAGTCCCATGGTGCAGAGTGCTAGTGAATTCCCAAAGCAAATGAGGGTTGTGTGGAATTACTATATCTTGGCTAGATTTTTATTTTTATTTTTACATCTTAAGATCACACTGCAAATAGAAAAAAACTATTTGCAATTGGAAGGGGATGGATATTAAGTGGGCTCCATGACACACAGAGCATTGTGAGGGAAGGAAAAATATAGCTCTGGTAGAGCTATTTGAGTTAGTGCCAAACAGGAAAGCATGAAAGCAAATCTGAGCCAAGAAAGTGGCAGTATTACCACAATGTTCCTTGGATTTCTTCTTGCAGAGATTAGACCATGTCTTTGGACTCTGTCTCACTACTGTCTTTGGAAAACAAGTCTATCAAGTGACAGCATAAGCAAAAGAAGACGGAGTTATTTTAAAGGAGCACAGCATCTAGTTTTGGTGCCCATGTATTTAAATAGACCCGACAGCATCCCTTTGCTTCTGTATGTTCCAGAAGCTCTATTTCCCCAGTGTGAATAAGAAAAGTCCCCAGAAGAAAAGTTAGTTTCTGTTTTAAATACAACAATAATACCCATTTTCTCTTGAAGAGACAATCTTCCAATTGCTCTACCAAAATACCTTTTTCTTCCTGACTCTCACTGTTAGACGAACACAAAATTTAAGACACCAGATCTTTGTTCCATTCAAACCAATGACAGAGGATGACAAGTGGAGCTCACCAGCATGGTACCTGCTGGAATAACTGCTTTGTGTGAAAAGGCATGATGATGGGATCCAACCTCTGGAGATCCAGCAGCAGATTCCAGTTTGAATGCTTCCGTTTCAGCCCCAGCCTATCCGTCTTTCCTTCCTTCCACACCCACAAGGTGCCTGCCTCTTGCTCTGATGGCCTGACTGGACATGGCCATGAAACCAGCCCACTCCTCCAACACAACACAAACCAGACCAGCAGCTCTGAGGCAACATGCATCAGGCCCAGCTACTCAGGAAACCTTTGCTGTACAAACAGCCGTGCCCCATCTTCCCTGGGAGGAAGACCCCAAAGACCTAACCCAGCCCCAGGACTGCAAACTGAAACCAGCTGTCAGAGGGAACATTAGTGGGTTACAAAACAAGACCAATAAAAAAACCTACGGAGCTCACAACTGCCAAAGATCAGTCTCCAGAAAATATTTCCAGAACGCATGGATTAACAGATAAAATTAGAACAGTACCATTTGGTGCAGTAGGTGGTGACCAGACACCGAAGTATTTTGGCAGATATTTCCGCAGCTCCAGAAGAATGCTGTCACAACAGTCAGGGTCATAAACCTGAAATAAATTAGGGAGGGTTGGAAAGATCATCACTTTAAAAACACTCATTTTATACTTCCAATTGTCCCATAGTTATACTTTCTTACAGTCTTTGTTTTCATAAGTTTAAGATTTCTGCTGTACATTTAAAAAACATACAAGATAAGGATGATAATTATCACAGTCCAACATAAAGAAGTAGCATCCTTTCTTTCAAATTTTGAAGTGGAAAAGATACATCAACTCCAAGAATAATTTATGGCTTAACTCGAATAAAAATCTAAACTATAATTGTTAACTTCAAAGCCAATTTAGTGAAAAGGGTGTTCTCGCATCCTGGATGTGAGACTGTATAGGATTACTGCACTGTATCATATATCCAAAGCTTTTTAAATTTTATCAGGTAAAGTACATAGGCTCAGACTAAATAGTATTTTCTTGTCTCCTCCAAAACAATTCATGCTGTAGCTACATCACACAGATTATACACAATTCAAATATATCTTTTCATTTAACGCTTTCAACATTTTTTTTAACTTCTGTAGGAAAAACACGAACAGTTTGGAAATAGCACCTGGTTTATATTCCTGAAGGAACAATTCTTTGCAGAGTGAAAACAAAGCCTATGGAATCACATGACTGTCGCCAGTTTGTGGTTTCAAAACCATCCCCTTGCCCAGATTCACTCCCATCCCACCCAAAGATGTAGTTCCAGACGTAGGGGATTGCCTATAGGTTTCCATGTGCTTTGTGGACTAAATGATCTATATCCACTCCAGTACAGGTTACAATGACAGTTACTGCATTTAGGAGCCATCTCATCCCAATCCCCCTACAGTTCTCCCAGCTGTGATGCCATCAGAGTACTGTCCTGCCCCTCAGCCCCTCAGTGGCTGCACAGCAATACCCATGGATGCTGCACAGTGACCAAACCATGCTAAAGGTTCTGCTTTCACTTCAGTGCAGCCAGAGTCCACTGCAGTCAGAAGCAAGGCAAAAAAAGTCAAGTGTTAACAGCTCTGCAGAGTTGGCTCAGCTCACTGTGTCAGACCACATTTAACCTCAGTAGGGGAACACCTTGTGATGGCAACTCCAATGGGGAGGTATTGCAAAATACATGCCTATGTTGTTGTAATGTTTATACAACCAGGGAGAAAAAAACCAAACCTGAAGTCCAGCTGCAATTTTTGAGAATCAAGGCAAGCCTCGGCTATCCTCACCAGCGCCAGGTAACTCTAGACAGAACCTCATGCAGCAGCAGAACACTAAATAAGTTAATATGCGTTTGTGCTAAATTCAGGTTTCATTGCAGAAACCACAAACTCAAATCACCATTGTGTTTCTGACACAGGGGCTGCTCCACAGCTAACACAGGGTTCTCCTGGGCTTGCACCAGCCACAATTGTGACACCTTCATGCCAGCACCATTACTGGGCAGCAATCAAAAACACGATAAACCCAAATCCACGCCGACTGCACGCCGGGGTAATGAATTTGACCTGTTCCTTTAACTAGTTCATGGTATATGCCCCATTTTCAAGGTCCTAAGGGAAGGGGCTGAAACCTCAAAGCTCAAACCACAAGAATATGTGCACAGTGTGTTGCAAAACGTTGGCATACACCCCCCACCGCACCCTCTGCCACTACTGTTGCTATCTTAAGCATACAGAAGTTGCTGGGTGCGTATCTTACAAGTCACAGTCACATCACAGGGCACTGATCTCTCTTCACACGCCATGATTCAACAAGCTGGCATGACCTCTGAGGATGACACATAATTGTACATCTAGGCCCAGTTTTCCTCCATGTTAAGACAAGCTGATAGGCTGATATATTGTGCTCTAAGACAAAAAGCCTTGCTTGCCCCCAGGATCAGTGGCTGCTGTGTATTTATGCAACATTTCTTCACCGAGCCTCAGGCATCGCCAGCGGAAGACAGCGCTTTCTCCAGAAGAGAGATCTAGCTTGATCTTACTAGTTTAAGTAAGAAAAAAAGAAGTTAAGGGTGGGAGAGAACAGAGAGAAAGATTAGCACCAGGCAGATGCTGAGGCACAGACCAGACTACTGCTCTCTTTTATAACAGTTTAGTGATCCCCACTGTACAGACAGCTGTTCCTGGGCCAGGACTCCAAGCACTGACAGGTGGCATTACTTCATGCTGTAAGCATTTTCAGACCAATAGTACAAACCCAATTTTTGTTTACTGTGGTAGTTTATGAACACAGCCAAGGTAGGGACCCGCACTGGCCCAGTACAAATGCTCTTTTCCCAGGCGAATTTAAGCAGATCTGAGAGGCAGTGACCATCGTGCAGTGTCACAGCCCTTACATGTGAGCAAGTACATATATTTAGGTCATGACCAAGAGGAGAGAAATGGAAACCAAAAGTGCAGCAGACAAGGAGAAGAAACACTGAATGCAACTGAAAAAACAGGCAAACATAGTAACTCAATTACTTAATCTATTGGCAAAAGATTCTGAGAAAGTGAAATGTCAGGAAACCACTTCTGTTTTTTAAAGAGACAGTACCCTTGACTTACTTTTTATCATCAACTTTAGGCAACTGAACTTAGCAACTTTAGCAAGTAATTATGAGTATACTCCTGTGTATTGCAAACATCAGGATACAACAAAGACAGTCAGATAATTTATAATGGGGTGTTTTAGCCCAAAGTCAAGGCCAAACGAAGAAAAGAGCTCCAGAAGCCATGTCTTCCAAGTAGTCCATTCCTTAATACAGTGATATATGACATTTTAAATGGAGACAGAACTCCCAAGTAATGCATTTTTCAGTATCATTACTCTGATATAACAGAACTAAGTGCATTACTTCTGTCTCTCAAGAAGCTGTCTCGCTCCCAGAACCAGTAATAAACTCCCTTTGTAAGTCTGACCTAACGTATACAAAGCACTTATAATATGGAGACTTCTATACTATATAAACCTTAAGATAAACTTCAATCTTAGCCTGTAATGTATTTGCACATCACACAAGAATAAGTTTTTACTCTGAATAAAGATCAGAGGAAGTCACTTGGTGTAGGCAAAGCTACAAAACCAGACATTTCAGGAATTATGCAGGACATTAGAGCAGGGCCTCGTAAGCAGCACACGTGTCATGGGCTTTTCTTCTCAGTTCATACAACCTGTTAGCAAGCTATACACTTAGATGTCAATCAGAATGCCAAATACAGATGTATACATAACAACATCATCCCTAAGACTACATGAGAAATAAACAGTGTACCTCATACACCAAAAGGAGTTGCTACCAATACTGTTGGAAGACTCATGAAAAATGCAGGTTATCACTTACCCCACAACAACCTTTATAAATAAACCATTAAATTTTTACTCACATCAGCAATATTCCACTTTCAGCAATATTTCACTTTCAGCAATAATGTTTTTTTCTTTTTAATGCGACAATAGTTCCATTTCTCCAGCATATACTGACAAATAGAAGCAATTTCTCCACTACCAGTACATAATGTCTTCAACAAACTGAGAACTGCAAAATAATTCTGCCAGCTCATCTTGGGGAGGTATCCCTTCTATGTATCATAGGCTACATTCCTCTGATAGCACAAGCTGGAGACAGAAAATGTAGTAACTGCTGGACTTAAAAGCAAGTAAACAGGATGCTGACATTTGGAGGGCTCACAACATCACCACTGCAAATTACAGTCACTAACTCATAGGAAGAATACACCCCACACATGTCCTGTGGCAGCTCAGATAGTCTAACAGACCTCATGAAGTCATAATTTCCAGTCACTCAGGACTTTTTAATTCCGAGGCAAATTTACCATCCCTAAGTTTTTAATCCAAAGTACACTCTGTTTTGGTGTGTTTCAAACAGATTCATCTGTTTTTTAATGCAAACAGGGGCGGATTGGGACCACGGGAATGTTCTTTTTTCTTATTTATTGCAACATGACATTTGGGGGGTTTTTGTTTTCTAAAGACTAGCTAATGACATAAACGACAGAGGGAGGGTAAAATAAATGTTTAAACTTCAGCAGGAAACTAGTTCTGGCAGTACAGACCTGTCTTAAATTGTTCTGATGAAAAGAATACCACTTTGACAGGAAAGTAATCTATAGAGAATCTTCTGAAGCATTCAAGAGTTAATTTAAAAGAATATATACATTTTTTAAACTCACATTTATTGTAAAGCTATTTGAGTAGGAAACTTTAAATGCCAGAGTGGGCATATCAGTCTGAACCATCACCTTCCTTTGTTGCCAGCTATCATAAACTATCCTGAAAGGTAGAAGCACTACAGCCTGCGGTCTCAGGATACACAACCAGCTGCCAACATCAGGCAGACAGTTCAGTGTCCAGTGTGGTTTTTTCGGGGTTTTATGAGCAGTTAATGCAGCTAAGTCATGCGCTTAAATTAGCAAATGCAAGATTTACAGGTGACAGTGCAAGCTTAATTCCCTCTCCCACTGGGTATGTATTATATCACAGATTTTAATTACTTGAGCGCACACCGCATTTCCCTCTGGACTCCTGTATCACCCAGTTACACCAAGCAAGTGCAAGGGCCAAAAAACTGAGGTTGAAACAGCACCTGTGATTTTAGCAATTCGTATCTGCTTGGCTTTACAGCTCAGACAGCCCTGGCTTCTTTTCAAAGTGGTACCATCATGGCCTGACTTGCGAGTGTCCGCAGTATTTGTTTCCATAAATATGACTGGCACTGAGCCAGCTCTGCTTATATTGAAAATATCTGACACCAGGATAATTTCAAAAGTTAAGTATTTGTGAGTGATGTCATATTAAATGCTGTTATATCGAACTGCTTATTTTACTATCCAATATACAGGCATACTAATGAGATTGTAATCATTCTCAATGAAGATACCTACAGAAAGAAAGAAAGTTTAGAATAAAGCAGGATCTATTCCTACAGTCTGACCACATAAATGGATTTTCAAATAAAGACAGCACACACTTGTGACAATCATACCCTTCTTCCAGGAGTCAGGAAAAAAAACCCCTACATTATAGGAAGGGGTTGGTCATCTTACCTTCCAAAAAAATGAAGGCTGTGAAAATAAGCTTCAAAAATCTCCCAAAGAGACACTTATTTGATCATGTTTATCAACCACTCATTCTCTACAATGCCAAAAAACCAGCAGGTCTCGTTTCATCCACTTTCACATTTTATATAGTCAAATTTAGGCTGACTCTAGCAAGATTTGAAGCCCCAGGCACAGAACCATCTTTACAAGAGGCAAAGCAAACCCTGACCTATTTCTGAGGATGTGGCAGAGCTTCGAAAATTCAGCAGTCAGAAGAACCACCCAAAAGGCTGCAGTCAGGCACAGCCACCACCACGGTGCTGAACAAATACTATGGGGTGAGCCGTGAGCGAAGAACAGCAGCCAGCATCCACAGCAGGTCGCTTCAAATTGCTCAGGGTAAACTGGGGAGAGACAGATCCTCCAGGCCCTCTTTCTTTCCAATAAACATTTACTGTAGAGGTAAGGACGCAAAGGACTTCAAAAGGCATAAGCAGGCATCTGGCCCTACCCCATCAGAAGCAGAGAAGTGTTGTTTCCCCCTTCGCAAGACAACAAACTCCCATCTCATCTTTCACCCCGCACGATTCCTGGGCAACTAAACATTAACAACAAAGCAAGCTTTAATTGCTTACTTTATCCACATTTCCCTACAATTGCTGCAAGTCACCCAGCTGAGCACAGAGCGGGGCAGTGGCCGCTAGGGCCTTCTTCGTCAAAATTGCAAAATTAAAGATCGTGTTTCATCACCAATCTCTTGCCACAGAACCAGGCTTTCTCTTGCCCTTCAGTCTCTCCTGTGTTTACAAGTCACTAGCACCATCAGATATTAAAGTCAGCTTCAGCTGCATAGGAGCTGGAGTCTTCAATGAACCTGAGAGCACCCTGAAGTCAAAGATAACACTTCTTTCAGGATGCTCAACAAAGTCTGATCCCTCAGGCAGCACTGATTGTTTTCTTACAAACAAAAAAAGGTCTTAAAGATGATACCCAGGAAAGTGTAGGTGATTGTACTTATGTTACCAGCTCTAACACTGGTTACGCAGCCTCTTAAGTAGGTTATGAAAGTTTTAGGTGGATAGTCCAAAAGTACATGGCAAATTGCAGATCAAAGTCTCTGCTCCATTAATTTAATTAATGGCCGGTCTTCGCAAGCGAAGATTTGGGAAAGGTCATTAACCCTTCGAGCCTGCGCAGTGGATTTTTTAGGTGAGACACAGCGTGCGCTGAACTGAGCCCACCCTTTAATCCTGAGGTTCATCTGCCGGGGCCGAGTGAAACTCGGACAGTGGCAGTGAGGTCCCCAGGACGTAGGTTTGTTTAGAGTGACCTTCTCTTAGATGGATTGCCTCACAGGGCTAACGAGCTCCATCTGCCCGGGGGGCCGGGAATCGAACCCGGGTCGCAGCGGTGAGAGTCCTGCACCCTAACCACTAGACCACCAGAGGCCCCATAATCTAACCAGAATTCTCTTCAGATATGCCAACGTGCACATACAGCAAACTGGAGCAGAGTTCACATACGGCACTATCCACTAGAGGCCTAAACAAAGAGAACATAGCCTAAAAAAATGGTTAAGACATACTATCATTGGTCATCTGATAAGGAATTTTCAATTTTAACATCCTAAATACTTCTCCCATTCTTACTTATTTCTTACTTCTTTGATAACGCTTACCCAACAGAGCTGGAGAGACGCTGACCTGAAGTTACCCACTGCAAAACTCAAGCTACCAGCACGCAGAGAGAGACCCAGCAAATTTCAAGGCAGAAAGTCAAGTACTTGGTCTTGCAGAAGTACAGTTCAACCAGTTTTCTCACCTGTCTTCATAACTACTGCGCCAAAAGCACACTGTTACTGCAATGCACAAAGTGGTGCAACATGAATAGTGCTTAGGATTTTGAGGGAAGACATGGACCTGGTCAGAAACCGCTACCTTGACACATCCAAGCTCACAGATGCAAAAGCGAGTTGAATAAAGCCAGCAGCCAGAGTGTTTTCGTACAAATTTTCTGCCCTAAGAATAATTTTTTTTAAGCAACTCCAACTATTCAAGCTTAAATTATCACTGAAATTACTGAAAGTGGAGTGGTAGAACATTAGGACAAAAGGGGAAAGAAGCCAATATGCCTGTTCCACTTTGTGAGAACATTCAGCCTTACTCTTTGTTTCTGGAAAGCGACCTGATCCCAGCTAAAGATTCCCAGATAGAAGTGAGAGAGAACAAGGGTTGGGAGAAATCCTGAAGCAGTTACACTCAGAAAAGCAAAATTTAATTTTAGATTTCAAAGAGACAGAAATGGGATCCAAGTCCTAACAGACATATGTTGGGTTGTTTTTCCTAGGACTGTAAGAGGCAGCCCTCAGAAGGAATGCACTGTAGCACTACCCTGCTGGTGCAGGCTGATGGTAAGTTCAGTCACTCAGAGACAGCACTATCACAGTCCACACACATTTTCATCCCCTCCCCGGCAGCAATGCCATCATACAGCTGGTCCCACAGCCTGCTGAGCACCTTAAGATGGCTCACTGCCTGAGTGCCAGGCCAAGGCACTCCACTGAAACTGCCATTTATAGAACCATAGAATCTTAAGAGTTGGAAAGGACCTTAAAGCTCACCTAGTCCCAACCTCCCATGCCATGGGCAGGAACACCTCCCACTAGACCAGGTTGCTCAAGGCCTTGTCCATGTCCAACCTGGCCTTGAACACAGCCAGGGTTGGGGAACCTCCCTGAGCATCCTGTTACAGTGTCTCATCACCTTCACAGCAGAGAATTTCTTCTTAATATCTAAACTTAATGTTCCCTCTTTCAGCTTGTACCCATTACTCCTTGTCCTATCACTCTTCCTAATGAAGAGTCCCTCTCCAGCTTCCCTGCAGGCTCCTTCAAATACTGGAAGGTTGCTTTGAGGTCTCCATGCAACCTTCTCTTCTCCAGGCTGAACAGCCCCAACTTTCAGAGCCTGTCTTTGTAGGGGAAGTGCTCCAGTCCCCCTAGTAGCTTGGTGGTCTCCTCTGGACTTGCTCCACCAGTTCCATATCTTTCTTGTGCTGGGGACACCAGAAATGTATGCAGTGCTCCAGGTGGGGTCTTCACAAGAGCAGAGGGGAAAAATCACCTCCTTTGGCTGCTGGCCACATTCCTTTGGATGCAGCCCAGGATTCCCTTGGTTTTCTGGGCTGTGAGCGCACACTGCCGGCTCATGGTGAGTTCTTCATCAACCATCCCCCCCCCAAGTCCTTCTCTGCAGGGCTGATCTCAATTACTACACTACCCAACCTGTAGGTGTGCCTGGGATTGCCATGATCCAGGCATAGGACCTTACACTTTGCTGTGTTGAACTTCCTGAGGTTTTCACGAGCCTACCTCTCAAGCCTGTCAAGGTCCCTCTGGATGGCATCTGTTCCCTCCAGCGTGTCATCAGACAACATTCTCATATTACAAGCCTGGGTTTTTAGGTTTTGTTTTATTTAAATCTGGAAACTAGAATTCTTTTTGGAGACTAAATTTATTTTGCTTTTTTTTCAAGGAGGCAACCTACACCTTCCTCAATCCCATATTGGCAGCTCACCAACTGTATCTTACCTTTAAATGAACTTATAATGAACACAGTTTTTTCTGTGTAACACTAATATGTATTTAGTAAGTGGATCCATATTCTGACACATTCATAAATGAAGTCTGAACGATATCTGATCCAGTCCAAAAAAGTACTTGTATGACCGTCCAGAACAGCAGGAGCACTGCACTGTATCTTAATTCAATTTAACACATTGTGCACTTTAAAATTGCATTTTTGCTTAATTTTCAGCCAGGTCTACTTTCAGGAACAACGAATCTTCCTCAAAATGAGGTTGGTAAGAGAACTGGATTTTCTTCCCCACTTACTTGAATGACATGGACTGTAGGCTACTCAGTCTGTTACTAACCCCACCCAGCAGTTCTGCGACAGCATCAAATTGCAATAATGGCCTTTTATTGTCTCCATTCATGAGGGTTTCTTTGATATATTAAAGCAATATATTGTAGTTTATTCTGTGATACACAATCCTCAAGGAGCTCACCATACCCTTCTAGGTTAACCTTCTACTGCATCGTTTTTGCTGCAGAGTGCAAGAATCAAAAAAATGTCATACTTTTTAAGTCTTGCTGTCCTGGCACAGTCAGCTTTCAGACATTTAATAGTGAAGAACAAAAAACATGTTTATAAGACAATAGTACGAACTCAGCAGATTCTTACAGTTACACCCCATGCTTCATCTCTCTTAGACAACTCCTCATATGAAAAAGATCTGAATACCAGCTGGCAGTATTTCACAACTTGGTCAAAAGCCATTTTCTTCTCATTAGTTAAGAAATACTGTGTGCCCTTCCTTCTACTACAATACTTCTGCCCAGGCTCATGGTTTAGAGTGTGAGGCAACTTCATGTGCTCATTTGGGAACTTCAGGTTGCCTATTTCCCCAGCAAAACAGGATCACTTCTAGACAGATTCACAGCAGGAGGACCAATGCCAAGTGCAGGAATGGACTGTATCAGGACGTGCTCGCTATGCTTGCCAACGGGTAATTTGTACACTTCAGTACCACTATCTCTGCTGACAATGAGGCAGATCTGGATGTACCAGAATGAGGCAAGGCTGAAGATGACCTTTTGGGAGACTGAGCTACAGCTCTGAATGTGGTAGTAATAAAAGGCATGGGCGAGGCACTGCATCTCCAAAATAAGATGGTAAGAAAATCGTGCATCCTATTTTTTTGTCCATACAAGACTGAAAATCAGAACCTTAGCCGGAGACATGATCACATGATAATGATATTTTAGTACACAATAGCAGCATGATGCCATCATCCACTCCTTTTTCAGCCAAGGATAACCATCTAAATCAAGACTATAAAACCAGTTATCTGAGTTTACAAAATAGGGTAATTCAACCTGACACAAGATGTATTTTGCCTCCCCAATCCCTTTCCTTTTCCGACACTAGCAGAGCAGAACACAGGCTGCCTGATTGTGATTTGTTCTATGTAGGCTGAAAGGGGGCTGAGCCTCAGGAGTCAGTTCCTGCAACTCTGTGCAAAAGCTTCTAGGCCAAAATCCATCTTTCAGGCTGCTGGCTTGATTTTTTGCCATGGAGGGGGAGGGAAGTCACCACAAGTCTTCTGTACTGCCTGAAGCTGCTGGAATACTAATTAAAATTAGACACTGTAGAAAAGAACATTTCTTCTCTCTAACCACAGAAGCACAAGGAACTATGGCTTCAGGAACATTAACATAACTGGGTCTAACACATTAGTCTCCAGTCACAAACTCAAAGACTAACTGTTACAAAGGAGTCAGCAAAAGTTTCACAAACAATATTCATTCTGCCTTATGTCAGGCTGCAAAATGAGTTAGTGCATTCTTTAGGGGAAGCAAAACAGAAAGACAGGCCATGGCCCTATTGAAAGCTGCATTACAGTGCATCCAAAAAAAGTTCAGAACAATTGCATAGGCAACCATGAAACCATTCATTCCTAGCTTTCAAGTGCCTAACTCTCACCTAACCAGTGTAAATCTCTTTTACATGCTGGAGCTATTTGTGTCTCTTACATCCTGGCTTTGTTTTCAGGACATGTAACAAAAGCGAAAAACATTTTCTGTTATCTCCAGTGGCAACAGCTTCCTTGCATTCACATTCCATGTCAGCAGGGCTCAAACCCTGAACTTGGAATACCACTACAGCAGTTAACAGATCCATTACTTAATGGCAAAGGGTGGAAGATCTGTTATCCAGAAGGGCCAGGTGATTAGCTCAATTATCTTTTCACAATGCTACACGGGGTCAACCAGCTCCCTTGGTTTACAAGCACTGGCCAGAGGTAGGAGGTTGCCAGAGTTGAGCTGGGACTAGGAAAACCCTGTCCACCTTTTTATTCCAATCCCCCAAAATTACCCTTGCACCTGGGACAAGAGTATCTGAGAATTCAGGTAAGACTTGCATTACAACAGCCTTGGAAACCTTACACTATTGCAACCATATATTATTTGGAGCCATGACATGGCGACACCACTAAAACCAGCTATGACAATTTTGACACGCAGCAAACAGGAGCGGGGTGGGGACTGGGGGTTGTGGGATGGCAGGGAAAGAAAGAAAAAGGTAAGTGCTGGAAGTTGTCCATGCTGCAAGAGCTTTCTCAGGACAGTTTTTGGCAGGCAGCATAAGGGGGAAAGGTGTACTACTCATACCCCGAGTATCACACAGTCACCACAGGAGAGTAGAAGGGCAATTCAAATAAAAGTTTACAGGAACATTTATGGATCTGTGAAGCATTAAATCTCAGTTTATTAGCTGTTGCATTAGCAACCTTGAAAACTTCAGTAGGCCACGCTCAGATCAGCTACACACAGTAAAAGGTTTACAGCCCCACCGAAGCCAGGATCAGAAGTGAAAGAGCTGCCACTTCAAAACACTTCAGCCACCTTCTCTTGTTCTGTTGAACATAAGAAACACTCCATCTTGCAGTGCTTAACAGCTTGTAGGAAAATGTAGTCACAAAGGTAACCTCAACCACTGTAAATTCCCTCTTCATCAGTTTTCATAGAATAACCACTCTCACAGGGAAAAATTTCCTCCCAGTATTGAATCTAACCCTGCCCTCGGTCAGTGTGAAGCCATTCCCCTTGTCCTGTCACTCCATGCCCTTATCCAAAGTCCCTCTCCAGCTCTCTTGGAACCTCTTTAAGCACTGGAAGAGGCTCTAAGGTGACCCCAAAGCCTTCTCTTCTCCAGGCTGAACAACCCCAATTCTCTTTCCTCATAGCAGAGGTGCTCCTCTAATCATCCTGGTGGCCTCGGTCCAACAGGTCCTTCCTGCACTGGGGACTCCAGGGCTGGATGCAGCACTGCAGGTAGGGTCTCAAGAGAGCAGGGTAGAAGGACAAGCCCTCCTTGCAGCCCAAACCCTTTCCTTTTGTGCCACAAAAGCAGCTGCCCCTCTTTAAAGCCTGACATTGCAGCTTCCTCCCCCTCTGCAGAGCACCAACACGAGAGCAGTTTCTGCAAATGCTACATTTTTGACACCATAAACTAAGGAGAGCCCTGTGCTGAAGAGGACAGCCTTTAAGACAGGGAGAGCTATGCTAGCACAGAGTGCTCTTGGGCACAGCCCAGCATGGCTGAGACAGGAGCTCCATGCCCAGCTAAGCAGGGGGTTTACCTCATCCATTTGTACTAACCTTTCCAAAGGATGCTGTTCTCACAGCTCCAACTCATCTGCCACGAGATCGCTGTAGGAGGCCTAATAGGCTTCCTCCCTCTCCCAACACTGTTGAACTAAATCAGACCATTTCAGCACAGATAAATGGCACAAAGCACACTAAAGCCAAATCCCAAAACACACTGAGGAGCAGCCCACTTCCATGGATTTCTTTGCATGCTTGTGTAGGCAGCCTACCATAAACACACAACTGCCTTTTACCAATTTATTCTCTTTAATTGAAAAGGGTGTCTACTACATTTTCAAACAACACTATTTCCCTGTTCCCACATCTCTGTATACTGCTCCCCCCTGAAGCCCCTTTCAAAGGTGGACTGTCTCCACCTACATGTTCTCACAGAGCACTGACATTAGATAGAAACAACTGATCAGCAGTGTAGATAGTCCTTAACAAACCACAACCCTTTAATTCAATTTGTTTTGTTCTCTTGCTGCTCAGACCTATTGAAAACAAAGCATTTTGTAGCTATTCAAGCTTAAAAAAACTGCAATTTTTTTCACCCAGATAAGGGTACTAGAATACCTGGTAAAACACTCTGTGTTTATGTAGGCAATGTTTGTAAGGGGTTCATGCCCTCAGGTACAGGAAGGGAGTCTGCAAGAACAAAATTAAAATTATAATAATATAATTTTTTAATAATTTTTAATAATTTTATAATTACTCGGATTTACAGAACTCAATAGCAAGTGGACATTGTGGCTAGAAAGTCACACTCCAATGATAAATTAAGCAATGCACAGTAAGTTATTAACAACAACTACAAACAGCTCATTGTTCTACTACATTTTATCATAGAAGGTATTCACAATAATCTTGTCATCCTTTCCCTCCCTCATAACACAGAGTCATGGCAAGCCCCTTCCCCATCAGTACAGAACTGCTGTAGTAGAGGTAAAAGTTTGATTTACTCAGTGAATTAATCTCTTAAGAAAAAAGACCTGTATTTAGAGGGTGGGCTGGTTAGTTGGTTTGGTTTTTTAACTGCTAAACTGAAAATATACTATGACAAAATCAGAAAGGTAACCTGGCAGCAGACTGAGTAGGAATTACTTGAGAGATTTCCCAAGAAATAGATAGAGACCTGTGAAATTCTTCCAAACTTCCAGCTGCCACCCTCTTCTTAGCAGGTTTCAGATCACTATTGGTATTTGCACTACAGTGTCTTGCTCAAGTTTCCATTCCAAAATGGAAGCCCATTTTGTCTGGGCTCTAGCAGTAAGTACTCAGCTTCATGTTCAACAGAAAATAACCCATCAATAACCAAGGGAAAAACTTCTGGTGATTCACTGATGCAGACTTTTACCTCTGCCATGTTCACACATCCAGCTGCAAGCAAATCCAGCAGTTTCAGAAGAGAAGATTTTCTTGGTCCAAACAGAAGATAATATCTACCTGGTATCACATTAAATATATCAGAGTTCTAGTCAAAGTTGTCTCTTAATGCCTCATTATCTTCTATGATGACACATTCCCTGCAACCTCCAGCTCACAAGCACTCCGACTGCACGCTGAAATACCACTTCCTGGTTCCTGGAAGACACTTCTGCTTCAGATCTGTGATAGCTGCTCTCCAGCTGACTCATGCAGCTGAAACTGAGACATGCTCATCTTCTTGCTACCATAAACTACAGAGCTTCTCAGTTACTTCACACAAGGTTTGCTTTGCTGTAAGTAAAGGTACCCCACTTGTTTCTGACCCAGGTACTGGGGGTACTAATCTTCATTCAGGACAGTGTAAGGTGGCATACAAAGGGAGCAGTAACCCATCTACCACTGCAGACAAAACAGTTCTAAGACATATGAAAAAAGAGGCAGAAATGGAAAAAGAAAAAAAAATCACAATTAATCCACATATACTACTGGACAACCTTCTAGTTTGATCTTATCAACTGACCTGCTGTCTAGCCCTGACAAAGTGAGAGCCTGGGACTCAGTCTTGTTTCACTTACTTCATTTCTGCTCTGTTTCTCACCATCTCCTGTACCTGACCACCTTGTAAACAACTCCCTGCCCCAAGCAGTGGTAATATTCTCCTTCCCCCCTTCTCTGGAGGCTCATCAGCCTACTCCAAGGTGATAACCTCTTTTTGATTATAGCCCACAACTGGGTTAAACTCAGTCACCAAAGCAGGACAGCCTCCCTATTGTTCCCATTGCTTATCAGTTTAGTCACAGAAACTGGCAGGAGACTACCAAGACAAGGAAGTTTTGCCATCTTTTAAATAGGTCAGATCAGTTCATCGATGTCCAAAAAGCACCATCACAGTACAAGGTTAAACGGCAGGATTGGCAAGGAAGGCATTTCCATCTTGGCAGCAATGAGCTAGTGGCTCAGCTCAAGCTGTATATGAAACTGTACCTTACCCTAAACCTCCCAATCCACAGTACACCTCGTCCTGTAACAACCACATGTAGTGATCAGTGTCTATAGCCCACATCACATGGTTCTTGTCTGAGAGTAAACATGACTGCAGTTAATTGTTGAGAAGCAACAAATCCCCAAGATCTTTCTCCTGTGTTCACCTACACACACATGCATTTGCTCTCCTTCCCTCCTCCCACAAAAATGCATTCTAGTCCATGCAAAGCTCATCATCCCTTTCTCTGTTACTTTTCAAGAGTTGCCCAACTCCTTTCCAAGACGGCTTATAACCAAAAAAATTCAGTGTTAGAAGCAACCCAGATTCAGAAGAATTGAAGTTAACTTTGCAAGTTACTAGCAGTGAGACCTGACTTCTTCACAGAGCAGTAACAAGGGCACTAACACAGATCACCTTCTCAAAGACTTTGTCCAGGGTCTTGCTCACAGCTTGTCACGTGAGTCTAAGCTTAAACAGGCAAAATGATAAAGTCTCTGCTGTGAAAGGTGTATGTCCAAGCAAAGCCTGAGCTCACCCCTCTCACCTGCTGGCTTTAGACAGGGTTAGCACGTTACTGTCTGTGCCTCAGGATTTCAGAGAACAGCCTGGCACCCAAAGAAGTTTGTTCAAGCTTTCTCCTTTTACTGAAGAGTAACAATTCAGGCTGGACGGCATCTTTCTTAACCTCAACTCAATGACAGTCATTGAGAAACCTCAGAAATATATTTACATTTAGATTTAACTGGCTCCTACTAACTCAAGAGCTGGTGTTCTGTTCCATCATGAGAATTTTTAAGTAATGCTAGTACACAAACACACAGTTTGCTTAAAGCACCTTGCTTAGTTTGTTCTCATTTCCACAAAATATGTAGGATCTTTTGATAACTTAAATTAATACCCTTTTACAGAAAAAAACCCCCAACAAAACCAAACAAAACCCAAACCAAAACCAGCAACAAACAGAGGGTCTCAAGGGTCCTCTCTCACCCTGCATGAAGATTTCTACAGTTCTTCATACCTAGTAAGCCATGGAGAGAGATGGCATATAAATCTGATACAGAAAAAAACATGTGACAGGCTATCACAGGCAGGTAGGACAGTACAGGCTCTAAAAATAGTTTACTTCCACAAGACAACAAGCAACAGCTTTCCTGGTCTGGTGGTGTTAAAGTTACTGATAAAGCAAATTGAAGATGAGCAATAGGAAAAATACAACAACTAAAGTTAAAACAACTGGAGAGTTCTGCTTTTTATTTAATTTTAAAGGAGCTGAGTTTTAACACAGCTTTGAACAGTTTTAATACAGCGATGAGAACAATACTGCTAGCAGTTAAACCAGACTAGACAAAAGTAGAAAACATCTAAATTTAGATGTCAGCAATTGAGACACTCAGCTATACGAGAAAGTTGAGATCAAACATACATCCCTTTAATCACAGATGGAAGACAAGGCTTTTCAATAAAATCTTAGATGCTGTGAAAACTCCGCTGCCCCATGAACAAATAAGCAAGCTTAAATCCGAGAGTGAAGTAGGTCTGGCACGGGGACTGAGATGCAAAGAGGAGAAAGTTCCAGAGAGCACACAGATACCATGGCAGGGCTGTTGGTAGCATACCATTCCGATATTTAGGTTGCACTTCCCCAACTGCAATGATAAGGATGTACAGGAAGCACACCCAGCATTTCACCTGCAGCAAGCCACCCCCCTCTTCACTGCAGGACCCTCACCTTATTGTAGAACTCCTGTTCCCTGGGACCACGAGGTGGAGGCTGCAACTGCTTCAGGACAGTCCCATCTGGATGCTGCAGTATGCCTAGAAGAGAAGCATCTCCTTCAGGGCTTAGTTTTAAGAGGTACGGCCTTTCTTTCCCTCCACCCAGGAATAGTGAATTCACCATCAAGGACAGCCCATGTGAAAAGCTGTACTGCTTCCAGTGCACAGACAGCAGAGTCAAAATTGTCAGTTCCTACAGGTGACCCTTTGCAGAGGTTTGCTTGCATTCCTCTATTTCTAGCCATTGGATGATTTTCTGGGTCTTATTCTGCTCAAGGCCAAAGCAGTAATGGAATTTGACATTAAAAGTTCCACCCCCAAAACCCCACCACTAAGATTGCATAAACACTCCCTTCTAAAATAACTCATAAATTATTTTTCCAGCAATGCCAGGAAGTTAAAAGAGTATCACATTTAATGCATTTCTTACTATTAAAACAGAAATAAATGTCATGTGGATGTACATCTACACTAGTGGCACGGAAAGAGTATGTCTTTATTACTACAAGTAGTGCCCCTACAGCACTCCATGCTATTTGTATCACCCATAATTACAGTACAGAATTTCACCTCAGCCAGGCAATACCTTCATCATGCCTGCACAAAAAAAACCCTCGAAAATATCCTCCTGAAACAGCTTTAATGACCTTCCAGTCATCAGTATTTCTAAGTAGCTCATAAGAAATGCAACTGAGTATCCAAGGGTACTGAAGAGATGGATGCCGGCAAGAATGGAGAAAAGTAACTACAATCCTCTGAAATGTGCCCCAAGTTTCAACATCATCAGTTGCAAGGGAAGACAGAAAAGCCACTTCTGGAAATTTTTTTTTTCCTAGGATTTATTTGGAGCTTTTCAGACAGTAATCTATTTTGTTTAGAAGGGAAGCAAAAATGTCATCCATATCCAAAAGAGGCTGCACTTTCAGCTTACTGCTTGAAAAAACACAGAAAAATGAGCCAGGAGCTTTGTGTCCCAAACAGAGTCTGCAGTTGTAACAGCATTGTGTTTTCATCTTTTGAAAACCATTATCTATGAATGGGCTCTGTTGTGCAGCCCTGGAAACTAAATAAAATCTTCAGAGACCAAGATATTTACGTTAAAACAACCACCAGATGTAGAATAATTGTTTCAGTAGTTGGCTATACCTAAGACTGGCTTTTAAAGTTTGCATAAAACAGCTCTCAAGTCATGTTTCTTGCTCAAAGCTGGATTTTGTATACTTTCCAAAACTAGAAAAATACTGCCACATAATAATGTGCTGACTACCACAACATCTTCAAGACGCAACAGTTTGTGTCCCCCCCTCACCTTACCCTTTTGCATGTGCTGGAAACCACTCTGCAAAGTGCACCAAGTATTTGAATGGCACGTGTTGTGCATGCAAACTGCTAACAATCACAACATTAAAACAGGTTTTATAACACATACTCTCCAAAATCTGCGTTTTGGCTTTGATGATAAGACAAGCAGACAACCTACAAGATAGAAAGACCAGATAAAGATTCCTGGAAATAGAATCCATACACTACTGCACTGATTCATATTACTTGAAGAGTTTAATATAAACTGATGTAAAAGTTTCCTCATTCTCTGCATTTCTTAAGAGACTCGAGCACCTACTCAGTCACTGTGACCAGGGCAGGCCCAGAAACCAGAGTCACATTACGACATTCACCACGAAGATGTAAACTCCATAACCTTCCCTATGATCTACAATAACAACAAGCAGAGATACCATCATCTGCAGATCATAGTAACATAACAATGTTGGCCATGGGTTGGTCGTAGGCTTCCTGGGGTTTTTCAGCACAGATAGGAAGTAGTATTGTACATGGATAAGCAACTTAACATTTCTAAAGAAGCAGCAGAACTATGCAGAAAATAAAATCCTGAAATATCTCACTAACATTTCTCTTTGACTGTGCCTGCAAAGCTTGCTGCCATTCTGAAACACAAAGCTGCTGCAAAAATAACCAGTGCAGTTGTATGCACTCTTCTAAACAAAACAATCTCATCCAATCCACCTGCTTCACTGAGCTATAGACAAAACCTGCTTGCACAAATACGTCAAACATTTACTTTAGAGAAGATCCTCTGTCCTCTAAGGGTATCTAACAAGGGCAGACCAGTATGTATGAGCCATATTAACCTGAGCATCAGGAAAACAGCAGCCAGGGTTAGGTTTGTGATCTGCATGAGCAAGCAAGTAACTGAAGGAGAATGGCTCCTTTACCTACAGAATCCCACTAATGGCTTGGGAACCCCCAGCACTGTGAAGTTACAGGCACCAAACTGCAGTGGGAGGTCCTGTAAGGTGGCATATCCCATCAGGTGCTGACTCTTAATTCCTACTCGCCTACGGAATTAAGCCACAACCCAAGGTGGTTACTCTACTTAATACACACAATTTATCTGGGGGAAGCACTGCCGCACACAGCATTCAACAAAAGGCCAGTCAGAGTGCTCAAAAAAAGCCAAATGTCTACATGTGCATGCAGGGAGGCTGTGAGAGGCCTTTCTTTGCAAGGCAGTAACACTCACAGAGAACAAAGGAAAAACGGAAAGGTTATTCAGGAGGAGGAAACCCTATGGCAAAAAAAAAAAAACTAAAGTGTACTTTAACTAAAAAAAAAAAATAAATAAAACAGTTAAAAATACTTTGGATACCTTTAAGTCCTCTGAGTGTTTGTGTGCGGGGATAGAAGGGAACGTCAAGTTACAAAAATGAGAGAGCTGTGAGTACCAGAGCAGCTTTGGTCTCCAACATAAAATTTCTAAGATGAGATCATCAAGCATGGTGGTACCTCTGCAGGAAAATCTTGGTCTTGGCCATGAGATGTAGTGGAGTTAGCTTTCCCTAACCCATTCGAGCTGGCACTCGCAATATGATCACCTGCGCTGTTCAATCCAACAGCGATAAAACTGATGTGCAAAAGACAAAGCTCCCCCTGAAAGCGAGCCTTTTTTGCCTGATCCCACCTCACGTTACGATATACGAATAAGACGGACATACAGCTTCAAGGACCCAACACGCTTCCATCAACATTTTAATGCACCAGCTGCAGCAGGGGCAAGGTAAAAGAATTACTTTTCTGTGGAGGTTATCAGCAGCAAGACATGCCATGGGCACGGGCTGTAGATAAGACAAACTCACAGTGCCCTTAGTGCTGTAATTCCATTCACTGATGACTGAAAGGGTTCTGAAGTTCAGCCCTTGGCAGGGTCAAGGAGAAGAATGACTTTTCTGTCCAGATTATCAGCAGCAAGACACACCATGGATGCAGGCTGTAGATAAGACAAACTAACAGTACCATTAGTGCTGTAATATCACTCACTGATGGTTGAAAGGGTTCTGAAATTCAGCCCTTGGCCTATTCAGCAGGGGTGGTTCCTACTGACAGGGTTCAAAGGCAATATGACAGCAGGTACTTGTTACAGCTACTCTCAAAGTGCACACTGGGAGTTGAATGATTGTGTACCTTCCACCCGGCTCAGAGTACAGCAAATGTGATGTCCTGGAAGGGTGAGAAATGCCATTTGGCAACATTAACTTGACTGCTCGCTTCGGCACTGACCACTGCCTGTTTCAAAAGGCCCCTTCATGAGGACGGCCAACACCTCATTCCTCAAGGTGGAAATAAATTAAAATATAAATTTAAAGCTAGTGGAGGTATACCTAAAAATGCTGTATCCTCAGGGTATTTGTATTATTAGACTGCTTACTATCCGTTGCTTCAGACTGATCATCAAATCAGCAACTAATAATTGCTTACTAATATTTTAGCTGAAGTTTCTGGTGGCCACAGGTTTGGGGGTTCCCTTTATATACGTTTCCCATTATATATGTTCTGAGGGTGCTAGCATGCTGTTACTTGAATTACCACTCCCTCCCCTCGCAGGGAGGCCTCGGCCCCTCGGCACTGCGATGGCCCCGGGCCCCAACACAGACACCCCGGGACCCGCCGGCGGACAGGTGCGAGCGGAGCCGGCGGTGGCGAGCCCTGCCTGCCCTGCCTGCCCTGCCCGGCACCGCCGGGGCCCCTCCCGCCCGCACCGACCCTCGCCCCGCCAGCTGCGAAGCTGCCGCCCCGCCGGCGGGGCGTGAGGAGAATCGAAGCCAGACTCGCCCCGCCGCCCTGGCACGGCCGGTCTGCGAGAGTGCAGATCAACGGAGGGCGCGGTGGGGGGCAATCCCCTCACAGGTGGCCCGACCCCGCCCGCCGCCCGCTCCCCGCGCCCGCAGCCGCTCACCGCCTTTATCCTTGCCGTACATGTGCCCGGCCACCTGGTGCGACAGCGGCACGCAGCCGTTCAGCGCCCGCCGCCGGCCGCCCCCCGCCGCAGCGGGGCCCGGGGAGGCGCCGAGCACCGGCTGGGCCGCGGCCTCCTCCTCCTCCTCCTCCTCCTCCGCCTCGCCGCGCCCGCCGCCCGCGCAACGCCCGCGCCCGCCCTCGGGGCGCCCCGCCGGCCGCGGGGGCTCCGTGGCCATGTCCCGGCGGTGGGAGGGTGGCGGCGGCGGGCGAGGGGCGGCCACGCTGCGGCGGCGGGGCCGGCCGGGCCTCAGCAGGCGCTGCGAGCCGGGGAGCAGACGGCGAGGGCCCGCGGCTCCATCACCCCGCGCCGCTCCGCGCCGCCCGCCCACCCCGCGCTGGGGCAGCGACCGCCGCTGCCCCGCCCCGGGCGGGGCTCCGCCTCCGCCGGCAGGCCCGGCTCGGCCCGGCCCGCGGCGCTGCGGGGTCTGTGCTGCCGCTGTGGTGACAGTGGCGGCGCCGAGCGGACGCGGCTCCGGGGGGAGGCCGAGCCGAGCAGCGCCGGTTCAGCGGCCGCCGGCGGAGGCAGCAGGAGCCGGCGCACCCGCCGAGCCGGCCCCGACCCGCAGAGCGGCCGGGAACGCCAACCCCGGGAACGCCAACCCCGGGAACGCCAACCCCGGGAACGCCAACCCCGCGGGCACCCCCAGCCGGGCCGGCAGCGTTCGCTCCCTCGGCAGAGCGGCCGCAGCCGTGCGGTGGTGGGCAGGAGTCGTTTCCTCCCGCGGTTCTCGGTAACCTGAAACACCCCCCAAACCATCTTCATTTTTTTTAGCAATTCGCCGTCACCCCGAGGTTTAATTTCTCTCCAGTAGATCGGAGGGACTGCAAGTGAGAGCCAACCGAAACATGTGAACAGTATAAATATGTACAGCGAGGAGGGAGCCTGAGCCTGAACCAGAGCCTTACCACGCCTTACCAGCGTAGGTGCTGGTCTTGGATTAGAAGGTTAGCGCACTTGGCCCAACGCCAGATCAAAACTGGATAAGGGATTAATATCTAATCTGAATTTTACCTCCCCTTGGGTAGAGGAAGGTGTGCATGGCCCTGCATTCACTCTCAGGACCCCAAAGCCCACTGCCTGGCTAGGGAGGTTTTATTAACATTTCACCATGGCACATATCAGCTTTATTTATCAGCCTGTAATTACTGCCTTTTCTTTTTGCCGTTTCATTCCTTTATAAAATTAGGAGACCTCTGTGAATATTAGATCTGCACTTTTGCTGTGGTATCTGCCAGTATCAAGTTGTGTTTAGCATTAGTATGACACAGGACAGGAAAACAAGACCAGAGACAGGAAAATGAATTTCAGCAGATATATATTGTTTGCCCAGGTTTTATAAAATGGGCTGATGCATATTCAGGAATTGGTGCTGACATCAGAGAAACGATGATGTGGTGAGCTCAGCTATTACTTACCACCTCTTCCCTATCCCATAGTTGGGAGACGTGGCACATGGTTTGGAGAAGTGGATGGCAATTTGAGAGATTTAGTGGGGAAATTAAAGTATCACAGGAGCAGGAAGGTCACAGGGGAAATTAGAGTATTGAAGAGTGAAAGGAAGGAGCAAAATATATAAATCTATCAAAATATATTAATTCACTGTTCATGAAACAGCTTGTTTTACACTCTTAATTAGGTAAGATGGGGGAGATGGGTAACAACTCAGCAAGATCCTTTCTGAAGTAACAAGGCTGATCAGGAAATGTTTTTCCCTCATGAATATCCCCTTCTCGTCAGTCATTACTGTCCAGCTCTAAAGATTAGGAGTCAGATGGCTGCAAGAGTAAGCTCCTATCTACAGATCCCCAACGCTGAATTTTCCCAGGGGATTGCTGGCACAGGAGAGAAATCCCACAGCTGGCCAACCCTTGCACAAGAAGTACTGAGGAGTACGGTGAAAAAAACCCACAAGTAGCATGCATTTGGCAGAGAGAAGGCTCCTGGTCTCGGTGGCAACAGCTGCTGCAAGGTTTGGATGCCAACCTGAGCCTTGTAGAAAGATATTTCCCCCTGCAGAGATGCAAGATACTTCAGCTAATCTGGGTCTAAACTCAGAGAGAAAAAGAGAGATGGCATTTCAAACTTGCCCCTCTAAACCTGCAATCAACCTGAACTCAAAATCTTAATGCAAAAAAGAACAGAATTAAAAGGCAATAAAATTGGAATTTAAAGACTATTCAGGCATCTAGTCCTCAACAGATAGCTCCTAGATATCCTTGCAGCTAACAGAAGTAGGCCTGGAGAGGATTAAAAGAAATAATAAAGCATGAGTAATCGGAATAAGCAAACACTAACTCTTTCCTTTCCCCTGATATTTGCTTTAGTCAGATTCAGCATATAGAAATCAAGTGACATGAGACTATCCTCTGCTCACTCATTCCACCCTCACAGTTCAGCACATGGAGTTCACTAATCTTATCTGGGAACTTCTCCTAAATGAAACAGAGAGAATACCAGAAAAGGCAAATAACTCATTTCCCCACTGAGTGTGATACTGTAAGAGTTTGCACTGAAAGCTGAACCTACCAGCAGAATTCCCCCAAAAACTTCTCATGGCTGTGCAACTGCACTCCAAGGGAAAGCAAGAGAGGCTGCAAACAGCTCCTAAAGGAGGGGCATTTGATTGGGAACCTCCTCAAGTCCCCCTCCCCCCCAAATGCATTTGGCAAAATTGTGTTTAATTCTGGATTACTGCTTCTCACTGTTGCTGGAAATCAATGTTGCCTCAGTCAGTCTGATGAAAACAATGCCTAAAAAATACCAGGCGTGCGTTTGCGCTGCCAGGGGATGTCTCACTGGCAGGTTGCACAGCTCCCCTGAACTGACCGAGGATTACAAAAGAATCCCTTTCTGCTGAAATAAAGCCCTTTTTCAAACACAACAGCTAGTTAATAACTAACTGCAAGATGCACAGTCGTTTAGTACAGGAAATAAGCTCATACTTCAGTGGAAGTGCAGGAGGACATTAGGTAAACAAAACAGTGGGGCTGGGTCTTGGCCAAAATATTGGTACTCCAGAGGTACGCTGACAGCAAGCTGGATTTTTCACTGTCCCTTCGCATGGTTCACAGCCAATTCATCCCCACCTCACCAAAAATCCTGCTTTTCTGCCGTGTTTTCTGTGCAATGTCTATGCGAGAGAGGTCGACCCTGCTGCCCCCACAAAGCCACTTCCTGCAGTGGGCAGCCACGTCTGTGTAGCTTCTGCTGGCCCATCAGATTGTAACAGAGCTGGCCTGGACCATACATGTGGACCTGAGAACAAATGTCCATCAGCAAAAACAGTTGGACAGGGGAGAGCATTTGCAGTGGGGCTCCTGCAGGCAGTAGGGCCTGTCCCACTCATTCAACTCAAGGCAGACACTGTCACAGCAGCGTGGAAGTTGTAGCTGCGTTGCAGTTTTTTTTTCTTGGCCCTTTCACAGCAGAAGTGTTGCCCTCTTAAAATCGCTCAGGGCTTTTAATCCTTTGGTAAATTCACAGGAGTTCTGTGCTGTTTTGTGCTTGTTCAGTAAAGGAAAATCTAAACTTACCCTTGTCTTCTGTGGCTGTAAAACTCAATGTTGCTGTCTTGCTTTCTTTCCTAGTTATGGCCTTGTCACTTAAGCATCAGGTCCCACAATGATTAATATTTTACTTGGCAAACTGATGCAAACTCATTGACACTACCGTCCTCCCTGGCAACTGGTACATCTGGGGTTTTCCAGAACGGAAACAAAAGGATGCTGTCAAAAGCCAACCTACATTCTCTGGGAATAATATAGTACATTTTAAAAATTACTGTGAGGTTAACTCATGGCAGTTGTGTGATTTCTGGATCACCTTTTCTACAATCAGAACCGCAGCTGTAAATTTTGGGATGTCTGTTTTGAATTAGAAAGATAAAAGGACTATAAAAGTGAAAAGCTCGTTTCAATAGTTCTTTTCTTCCTCAGAATCCTTGGATTTTATTTTCTTGGTTTTTTTTTTTTTCTTTATTTTCTTGAAGAAACTAAGCAGAGTATTTGGAGGAAAGGTTCATTTTTGAAAAGAGAGGAGGTTAAGGGATGTAAAGCAAATAAAGGGCTTTTGTGGTAGAGGACGCTGCAGTGGATGTTTGCTGAGACTGCTTTTATTCAACATCTTCACGCAAAACCCACAGAAGGGAGTGTGCACAAAGTCTCAAGGTCTGTGGATATTCCTGACCTCCTTAGGGCAGTCAAATACCATGCCAATGACAGTGAAGTCCTGCAGGATCTCAAAAAACTGAACAAAAGGCACAATATTGGCATAGGAGCTTTAGTGTGGATAAACCTCTAAGTGGTAACGCACTTGGAGGAAAACAATCCAAACCAAAGCTCTTTGATGCTGACACTGGAACTGGCTGTCGTGGCCCAAGAAAGAGATCCTGAAGTCGCTATTAAACAGTTGTCTGAGATCATCGGCCCAGCGTGCATCTGCAGCCAACAAAACATTGGGCAGCAGCAGGAAGGTTGTTGGGGGAAAAAGACATCATTTTGTTGCTCTGTGTATCCTCAGCATGCCACACATTGAGTCCAGTTTCCATGCTCGGTCTCTCACAGTGAATAGGAATGTACCGTTAATTATCGGTGCAGAGGATGGAATTAAAACATGATTTGTGGAGAGTCTGTGTAGATGCAACATGTTGTAGCTGCCTCCAGCCCTACAAAATGGCAATGAGAAATGTGTGTGCTTTGACATCCTTGAGTAAGAAGTTGTGGTTCTTTCTGAAACAGAGACATCAGATCAAAGTCTTTGGTACCATCCCCTGATTTCGTGGCTTACAGGTAGGTACAGATACTCCCTTTGTCCTTCTAAAGATTTTCCAAGTACAGTGTTGTATCACTATCAGGGGGTTGGCTCAGGGTTTACAAATGCATGATGACATTTTATGAGTCACATCCTAATGCTTTAGGATAACCCCAGGACTTGATTTAGGGTTATTAACAGGCCAAGAGGTTTATTTAAAATGCCTGTTTGTCTTTCCCTAGAGGGGACTTACATTGCCTCCCCATGCAGCAAAATTAAACACCTATTTATTGTTTAAACCCACTGGCATTAAAAGTCTCTTCTATTAAATGGCTTTCTACTGCCAAAATTTATCTGCAAAGCAACAGAATCACAACCCTTAAAAAGTAATTTAACCCGCACAGCTGTTGGACCCAAGAATGAGATTGAAAAAGCAAGATCACACTGTTTGAAAAGAGCCAACAGATTTAATTACTTCAGTGAAAGTCTGCCCTGACCATTGTTTTGGTACCTGAGTCTTGAGCAAGAGCCTCAGCAGTGAACAGACAGTGCATCTTGACCGTGTCATATCCATGTCTGGTGATATTTGCCAGTTGTAGAAATGAATTTGAGAAAAGTTATGCAGTCAGTTACCTTATAATTCATTTTGCTGCCTTTCTGTTGCCAGCTGACTTGACTGAATGGAACAAACATTGCAGTTACTGAGCAGACCCTTGCAGTACACTGAATTTTGAATGCTTCACGCATTAAAGTTGTAATTTCTGGGACACTCAGAAAGCTCCTTTTTCTTTTGCACAGGCTTCTCCCAGAGAGCAGAAGGCACTTTTTTTTTTGTATAAATGTGCCACACATTAAGGCCACAGCAAAAGAAAACTGCAGTCTGCATAACAAAAAGGATGCAGAGCAGAGTGGATTAAGGGCAGTGCAGTATCAAATTGGACAGGAGAGATTGTTCAGTCTTCAGCTGGGAAAAACATAACAAGACACATGATCTCTATGTGCTTATGTGAGACCTTCAGCTTCTGTGTATCAAAGGAAACAGACGTTGCTTGAGAAGCCTGATAAATCCTTTCTTACCAGTCCAAACAGTACATGGGAAAGGTGGACTGCATCCTGCTTTGCGACAGTCATGTAAACCTACTGTGATTTTACTGACTTCTGTGACCATACTGTTAAATACTCCCTTCTATTTATTCTAATTGCATATCTAATTAAACAGTTTACAAAGGGGGGTGTGGAGGAACATTAGACCATTAGCAGGACTCATGGCACAAGTGTGTGTTGCTTTCTGTCCAGTACTGTGGGATTCCACAAACAATTCAGAAAGAAAAACCACAGATGTTTGCTGGAGCACGTAACACCTTCAACTCTGAGGAGCAAGAGTTTTGGCTAATAGAACTGCCTAGTCCCAGACACTAATGAATAGACACTTTGTACATCTTATACTTGGCTCTGGTAAGGTGTATAATGAAATACAACACACCATTTTGTTACTTGATTTAGCCCTTTTTGCTACCACATAGTGCTGTTACATGATAAATCTTCTAGCTTATGCTCTCCTCCCATCTGCCACCTTTTTTTTTTTCTCATTTTTCCTCTTCTTCTTTCTTTATTTATATGTTTATTAGTGTTTATTCAGCTGATCTCTGCATTAGTCTCAGCATTAGGCAGCTTGGAAATCATCGTACCTAGAAACCCACCACACACTGCTGGCAGCGCAGCTACAGAAAACAAGCAGTTGAGAGCTTCAAACAGAAGCCCCTGGTACCCATCCTAAATTAATCATGGCTCTAGGAAAATGATTATTCACCTGACAGTGCAGAGAAGCTGCTCATCCATGCAGGAAAACTGGAGCAGGCAAGTCTGGGTGCACAAAGCAATTAAGGGAACAGGTATCTAACCCTGCTGGGCTGAATGTGTGTCAGCAACAAGGAAAAGGCATTTAGTCTTTTCAGTAGGTCTGCATGAAATAGAGCTGTTGATCACCAATAAACTCAGCCTGCTGGCAGTGGTGTTGGACATCCCCTCTCTGCCCACATGTAGTTGGGAGACTGTGCTCCTCTGTCTAATCCAGCCAGGGCTCAGGGTGGGTTTTGTCAGCCTCGAAGCTTCAGGACTTGAAACAAAAGCCAGCTGACAAAGTTTCTTTGCAACACCAGTGTTTAGTTTCATGCCTATGTTCTTATCCTTCCTGCTATTATACAATATTTTTCAATTTGTTGGACTGAGCAACTGTCATACAACACTGACCTCATGTTTCCATGTCTTTAGCAGCGTTGCACTGAAAGGAAAATCCCAGTCTAACTGCTGCACAACTGCACAAAGTCTTTACAGACCCCAGCAGCGCCACAACTGCAACAGTATGGCGACTTTAGCAAGGCCTGCAGTCAGCTCTGAAGCCAGCTGTTGGGGAACTGGCGATACAACGCCTGGACTCAAAGTGCACGAGTCTCTGTGCATGAAAAGCTGCTCAGTCCCTGACACACTTATGCAGCACTTCTAGATGCCTGGACTCAGCCAGCCAGCACTGCTGCTGAAACCCCCTAAATATATGGCTGCAGAGAAAGCTCCTAAACCAGCACTGCCCTCATGGAGGCCCCACTGCACAGTGTCTCTTTCCTCCCAGCAGAGCAGCATGTGACTGCAGTGCTGGCCTCCACCACATCATTAGCCTTCAGGTTAACAATGCTCAGCCTCTCCTCTTTAAGGATGCTGACTCTAGAAGCACTCAAATATTTGACATTTAGACTGATGAGTCACACTCAGTTACTCAAGAATCGATATTTTAATTTGTTCACCTTCCCAAGAACCACTTACATGTTGAGGAACAGAAAGTTTTACTCTGGGGGAGGAATTCTTCACTGTTTTCAAGAGGATTTGTACCACATTTCCAATAGGAGTTTCAATGTAAGGTCAAAATTGCACATGTGCAGAATTTTTTAAATGGTTAAAACTTTGTAGAAATGTAACCAACTCAGTTCATACTCCAGAGATTATGTGAGGAAAGCACTAAAGAGATTTCAGAAAACACCGGAACAGGCAAGCACTCAGCCCATCAGAACATGGTACCCTATTATGGTACTAAGGGAAAAAATGAAGTGTGCTCTGTGATGCTCATCGAGACTGCTGGCAAGTTTGTTTACTCAAATCCAAGTATCTCTTCTCATTATCATGTTCACACAACTCACATACATAATGAGAACTTTTAGGTACAGTACAGGAAATTGTACATACCTCAAAATAAGATCTGACCACTTCAAATAAACATTCAAAAATATGACACCCAAAACAAAAGTCACCAGGGTGTAAGTCAACACAGACTCAGCTTCTACAGCTTTGCTTCCCAGGAATAAAAACTTCCCACGGGGCCCACTTCCTTGATGCCCAAACTCCAGGAAATAGTTTTGACTCGGGAGACTCATCTGAAACTACAAGACTTCATCTCTCAGACCATTAATGCAGTTTTCAGTGAACTTCTATTCCTTCGGATGCAGC
Source organism: Lepidothrix coronata (assembly GCF_001604755.1). Classification (NCBI taxonomy): domain Eukaryota; kingdom Metazoa; phylum Chordata; class Aves; order Passeriformes; family Pipridae; genus Lepidothrix; species Lepidothrix coronata. The sequence continues at coordinate 1,467,291 of NW_016690304.1, forward strand.
CAGGCTTTGCTGCTGACAGAAAAAGGAGCCTCAAAAGGAAAACCCACCCCAGACATGGGTTTATGACTACAGCAGCACTGGTGTACAGCACTACTCACAGTGTAACTCCATTGAAAGAATGGACACCCATGAGAACACAGACATTACAGCCTCGAGATTAAGATGAGCTCAAATGTGTATTTGACAAAAATACAGAAATATTCAGTGTCATAATAATACAGAAGTTACTTTGCTTTGGATAAAAGCAAGGTATTCAATAATTTAAGGTTAAAACAACTCTCCATATGCATTGGTACTTGGCCAAGTAAAAAAAATATCCAGTACCTTTACATTCAAGACAGGCAGAAAAGACAAACTAACATATTTGACTGCAACTTCAAGTAGAGGTGCCCCTACTACAATACTCCCCCTACAAATCCTTTCTCTACCTATGCTGCCTTTTCTACTTTTTGAGCCTTCTGCCCAAGTTCAGACCAGTTGGCCAAGACCTCAGCCTCTGAAAGCTTCACATCGAGAATATGCAAAACATCATCCTCAGTATTAACCAGTCATACCAACAACCCTTAAAAAAAAACCAAAAACCTTTACTGCTCCAATCATCTGAAGAACCCTTAAGGGTGCAGGTTAAAATGTCAGCTTCTTAGCAAGGCCTTTCATCCAGCCCTGAGGTAGTTTCTGTCCCAGGACATCAAGTGCTTAATCTTGCAAAGGCCGCAGTTAAACAGACTGGGTTTATTAAAAAACTGCATTCTGCCACCCCACTCTTTGGGTTTTGCTTTGTAGTCATTTTCATGTTAATAAATCAAAGCTATTTAATTTAAGGAAACCAACATGACAGCCATTAATGCAACCATGCCAGACAAGTAGACAAGTGCCATAGGAAAGGAGGGTAAGAGCTCTGTCTTTTCCTTCCTTCCTTTTCTGTTTCCATCTGTTCCCAAAGCCTTTCCTTGTCCATGCCAGGTTTTTTTGGCAAAATCAGCTAAACCACATTGACAGCCCAGGGAGGCAGGAGTTATTTAAGACACATAGAGCCTAAGGCCACATAGTAAGAAAGGTATGCCTCCTCCCTCCACAGCGGGAAGAGCTCTCCAGCTCTGGAGAGCTTCACCATGGCCAGACCCATGGTGAAGCAGACTGTGATGATACGTGGGGTTTTAGTTTTTTTTTTTAGATTCTGGAATCAATTGGCATAGCCTCCCCACAGAAGTGTCCTGTGGTCTGGGGAAGTTGGCTTCACTCTGAGACTGCAGGTGAAACTAAGGTTTTCTGGCAGCAAAGACAACCCTGCCACCCCCTGTCCACCCCCCTTAGTGCACTTTGTGTCATTCCCTAGTCTATTAAGAAAGCTCTCGCAGAGACCATTTTCCTAATCCTATTCTAAATACAGGTTTGGATAATATGTTCTTGATACCATATGGAAGTAGGGTCAAGTTTCAATACTGCTGTAAAATCAAAGGTAAAGTTGCCCTCTAACCCAATCTCACTATCAGCCTTTTCTGTTGCCTGTTCATAGCTAGCAATTTTGAATTCATTCTTCTACGGAAGCCACACAGCACAGCAGTGTAACAGGCCAAACATGACACCTGCAGAAAATGCAGCATAATCAGAGATTAAGCTGCATTTTGAGACCATGATTTCTTCCCTGCCACTGCCTTTTACATGGAAATCTACCCAGCTCTGTGACTTTAGAACCTCTCCAAGATTTTAGGATCTACCTTTCGATATACATGTATTTATTTGAAAATAATTTAATACCCATTTCCCAATGAAGTACATTCTGTGCGTCATTTTAGTTTCATACTCAGTGAGAGGGGTACACACACTTTACAGGACCAAAAATTTAAACCATGACTATTTAGTAAATTATGCATTGTAGTGATTGAAGGACAACAAGCACCAGAGAAAATACACATGCTGAAGCCTAATGTATATACTACATTGGGAAGTCTTCAGTGACACGACAAAGGATTTGTGGGGGGTTTTTCCCCCAATTACAAGTGAGCAGAGGATTTGTCAGACATTCATTTTGTAGCTTCTACTGTCCACTCTACGCCTCCTTCCTCTTGATGATCAGAGGCCCAACGTTGTCGCCAGTTTCCTCGTTGTGCTTTGTGTGAGAGCCATCACAAAGTGGGAACTGAAAAAAGAAAATATAAACACATCTAAAGTACATCCAGAGACAGAATTAAGAACCTAGACTGAAAGTTTGTTAGACATTTTCTCATTAAATCCACTGTGACCACAGACTGCAACTTTTGTGCTGGCAATTCAGGTATCCCAGAGTTTTGGCTGAATGCTAGTTTTACCCTTGTTACTATAGAGTGGACAAGAGGCTCATTCTAGAAAAGCAGCACTAACCTGCACTCTGTTTGGTGTTCTTGCCTCAGGCCAGCATAAGGAAAGTGCAGCCTGAGCAGACCTTCAACTATAACCTACCTGGAGCACCTTGCTCTCAACCTTACCCCACACTCCATTTTCCCAGGTGACAGCCAGAGTTGAGTGCAGTACCTGACGGTAAGTGGGGTGAGAAAGAGAGACACGAAGAGATCCTTAGCTCCATTATCTCCCTGGTTTTCCATAGCACATGATACGAAAAAGGACAGTTTCCTTAGCTCACCTCTTAAATGAGAGACACGCGTACATACTAGTCCTGACTCCAGACAGCTAGAGTGGTGAGCCAGCTTTGCTCCATCCTGACACAGCTTATCTCATCCACGCAACCGTCCCTCTGCACAAGCTGGCTTCCACATTAGTACTCTGACTGGCTAATGGAAATAAGCTGCACTTCCTCAGTGCCGCCCTTAACAGCCATGTCAGCTGGAAGTAATTTCAAGAAATGTTTGTTCCTTTTTAAAAAAAAAAAAAAAAGCCAAACCCCACCCTAGAACAGGCTGGTCAGAGCAAGAACTACAGGGACAACTCTAGCCAGCTGTGACTGCCCAAGTCCCAGACTGGTGACAACCACTCTGTTCCTGGGCAGCCCTTTTCACATACAAGAGCCAAAAGACATTCTGTGAGGTAGCAGGAATGAGGTTAGATCCCATCACTTCTCAAGGATGTATTTCAGGGCTATGCCTCCTCTTATAGGACACTCTGGAGACAATCACAGAAATCACACACTGGTATTTTGCATTCAGTTACTATTTTGTTTGCTTAGAAGTAATGGGAATCGAAGTTGGGCATTACTTCATTTTTGCCTTTGCAACAGCAGTATTCCCTTGCAGTACCATCACAGTTGGTCTTCAATGCTCCACCAATCCCAATGTTCATGCCTGAGTCACAGCCTTTTAAAACATTAATACCCTATCACCCATGCTTAGAATAAAAAATTTCAAAGTACTACACAAAACCAATATAATGAAACAATATACAGAGCTTTAAAAATAACCTCACCTGTTCTGCAGGGTAGTGTTGGAAGGGAAGGAGAGGTCAGGTGGGGTTTTTTGGTTTTTCAGTTACAAAATGTTAAAACCTACACTAAAAGTCTCAGGTGATGTTTATGAATAAAGAAACCTTGAATTCAGAGAATGCTCATGTAAGCTGATCCATGCAGAAACTTTATCATCCCATCAGTCATTTGTGACTCAATGAGTAAATAGTGACAGATACTTGGACAAAATCTGAGCAAACAGGAATTTATGTTCCTGAGACACTGACCAGCTTCCAACCCACAAGTTCCTGGGCCAGTTGTTTTTCCATGCAACACTGCAGTACACTGGTCTTCACAGAAGCATCAACACAGCTTCCATCAGATATTAACATTTGCAAGCTCCAAGGAGGCAAGCCCAAGGTCCAGCTACAGCAACATCATCACTTCAACTGTGCAAGTGACAAAAATAGCAGGATTCATAGGCTTCAGACAGGATCAAGACATCTTTAACAGCTACCAATGCTGACTGCTCTGAATTCATCCTACTGGTCAGCTGGGCCCAGAAACACTGGCTCCCAGGGGCTGGTACACCAGATTTCAGTTTCTCAGGAAAAAGACCAAACCAAACACCCTTTTCTGGAGCACCTGCTTGGTGGTCACCTTGAAGCCCAGGTACTGAATAGATGAATCCCTGGCCTGACACGTGTTCATCCCTGATTAACATAAAGCAGGCTAGCAATAGTGGCCAAAGCTCAAACCCTGAGGGAATTGTGCACTGATCTGGACAGCTCAGCTGATTTCCCTTGACACCAAACAGGTTTGGATTCTCTACCTCTATTTCTGCTGATAGTCTGCAGCAATATTCCTCAACCCACAGACTGGGGACTAATACTTCTCTGGAAGACACAGAGGCTGCAGGTCATTGTAAAAGAAAGGAAATTAAGTCTCCCCTCCCCCAACTCACACAGTTAAAAATGAAGACAAGGAAGAAAACAAGTGTTCTAACTTTAATTACAGTTTAGTTTCAAGACAAAACTACTGCCTCTACACTGATGAGTTTGAACACTGGGTTTCTTCACAAAACTTGACAACTCCGCTGAACAGAAAAGGGTCATTTATTAACCTATTATTAACAGATAATTATACCCCAAGACAGATTTATTTGATGATACCATATGTGGGGTTTTTTTAAACACATACACTCCACAAAGACACTGGCCAGTACAAAAGCCTCTGAAGTACACTATTTCAGAAAAAAAACCCAAAACCAAAAAAACCCAACTGCAAATAATCCTGCTCTTTGTCAAGAGTTACTCCAAAACACCCTGGTATAGTCCAACTGTTTTGTTATTCCCTGTAGAGGAGGAACACCCTGAGGCCTAAGTGCACGTGTGCCATCAGGGCAACAGAGTAGCCTATGGTTCCTAACACTAGTGGCTCTATTAACAGCTTCATGCCTCAGGTGAGGCGAAATCTGATGAGAAGTACACATGTTGATACAAAAGGACATCTCTTCTAAATTTTACACGCCACTTAGATAACAAAAACACAGCAGGTACTTCATGCGTTTGAAGTAATTTTGATTTCCCACACTGGAAGCACACACATTCCACATCCTGACACCATATTATTACAAATTTTAACAGTTTGAGAACTGTAAGAACCAGATAATGCTATCTGACAATTTCCAAAGATGACGAGCATGTGAGAATGATGTATTTGATTACTGCTTGGACATAAGGGAACATGAGAAGCACATACACCATCTTAAAGATTATGCTACCCATCCTTCCAGGTTAGGCCATCAGGGCAAGAGGAAGGCAGCAAAACTGTAAACTACTCTCTTTGGAACAGAACATTAAACACCGGTAAAAGAAAACAAATGCTTCCCAAAATTTCCACTGATTTCCTTAATGCCTTTGCAAGACTTTTCAGATCAGAGTTCTAAGAATGCACACATTATAGCCCCATCTACTTCCTTTTGTGTGATTAGAGCCCTAATTCAGTAGGACAATATGTTCCTGAACTGTGCAAAAATGTACTTCTTAAGGTTTTTCTTTCACACAAAAAAAGATAATATCAAACAATGGCAAATAACTGGCAGGAGCTGCAATGCAACCGCTATAACCAGACACTATCTTCTATTTCTGTTCAGAAAATCGAGGTTCCAAGGTTCAAGTTAGTTTTGTATGTTTTTCAGTTCAGACCCTAGACAGAACAGAGAAGACAAGACCATCTCCACAGGACTATTTCAGAATCAAGTCATGATGCTGCTTAATTCTTAGCAGTATTTTACTGTTAAACCAAATTCTGCTGCAAATGTGCAAGCTCCTGAGTTACCCACAAGGTAATGAAGTCAGATCTGACAACAGCAAGAACCAGAGGTTACAGCACCGGGAAAACAGCCGAGTATGGCCTGATTAGACCAGTGTCTAAGTCTTGACAAGTCTATTATTCAGTTCACTGATGTACAGAGAGCTAAATTTCAAGGCAGTTATCTGGCTTCGAAGGCCTGTATTATTTCAGTCTCCACACATTAGTACATTCTAAGAAACCTTTCAAACATGCACTAGAGATAAACAGACAGGACTAATCGTGCAATTCGCCTTCTCTCATTGCACATCCCAGAACTCCCACTATAGATAAACTGTACACACCTCAGCTACATCAAGAGTCACGCATCTCTAAGATCAGACTTAAATCTGAGGTAGTGTTATTGAAAGGCTAGGTTACCACTAATTTTAGGCAACTGAGGCAATTCAACTTCAAATGCAAGTAAGCTGGACCAGTGTCTAGGCCAGAGTTTTAATCGCTTAAAAACAGAAGTTTAAACTATGCCATTGTGATTGCACTGCCATGCACTATGTACTAGTAGCAAGGTACCTTATGACTGAGTAAGCTTCCAACTTTCTCCAAAAAAAAGGTATTTAAGGTCCTCTCAGACTGTGGTTCCTGAGCTCCTACTGCCAACAGGCCAATAGTTTTGGATAAGCCACAGTATTAGCACAGGTAGCACACAAAATGTCACACGAAATGTTATCTGTCATTCATGATCGTGCTCGAGACAGTGGCTCTCCTTTCAAGAGATCTTCTTCTTCAGAGCTACAGAAACATTCTTCCACTATTAGCACTGATCTGCAGTCTTTACTCTGAGCGCCAGCATAAATCTGCATAGTTTTATGGATTAAAATGCTGCTACATCTCACTGCAGAATAGTTTAGGTGAGAAGAAGTTAGTTTCCTCTAAATAAAGCAGTTTAAAAATGGTTTTGCTGAAAGATGCATGCACATGAACTACACTGGACCATTCAGTCGTCTCTTACCTTCTTCGACCTCCAACAGCGACAGTACACAGCCTTGTCTCCCAGATCTTCCATATCAAATGCATGGACTACCTTGGGGTTATCCTTCTGGATATGGGGATTCACCATTGCTTTGCAGCATTTGTCTTTAGAGAGAAATTTTTTGTAAGCTAGATACCCAACAGCAGCTGCTCCAGCAGCTAAGGAGACTGCAGCAATCCATTCAACTAGAATAAAAGAAAAAATGAGAGACTGTCAATTTTTTTGACCACAATGTTCTATTAAAACTACTCAGTAGTAAAAGTCTTCATGCTTGCAGCAACATCTTTGCTTTCCAATAAATGTTTTTGTTCTGTAGTAGTAACTCCGTACTTCAGAAGAATATTTTCCTTTGACACTCACCTAGTTAATCTACTTCTTTCTATCAATCAGAGTTCTACTTCACCCAAGCCCCTTCTACACAAGGGTGAGGATTAGCTTGGCAGGGGTTTGGGGTTTTTTTGGGTTGGTTGTTTTTTGGTTGGTTTTTTTTTTTTTAAAACCTTTCATTTGGGAAACTGATATCAACATGGGTAGTATATTGTTTCAAAGTTCAGCATATTAAACCAGCTGTAAGTACACTCTGTAGCAGGAAAAAACTTGTATTGTCTGTTTGAGTTGCAGGAAAGTCACTAAAGAACAACAGCCAGCACCAACAACTCAAGCAGGATGCCCCTAAGGCAGAGGCAATGAGTAGCTTTTAATATAATGCATCTTGTAACTAAAAAAAAACTAAAACCAGCTGTTTGGCAATGGAAAAATTATTAAATATATCGCTTCCAGTAATAAAAGCCATCTTAGATTAAATCCTACTGTTGTGGAGAGGAAAGAACAAAGGTCCAAAAAAATTATATTTAAGAATCATAGCACGGGTTTATTTTTTAGAGACAAAACCCCTTTGTTAGTTCTTGCTGCTTTCCATGAGCAACTGACTTGCTGTATTGCCAACGTGAGATTGGTCTAAAAGGATCAAGGTTTTCTGCCCCCGCCCATAGACTTTTCTAGAATCCATCCAAGCCCCTTCCTCAGCTCAAACACTGTTAGCTCATAGGCACCATGCTAATCCACAAGGGCCTGGAGGTAGCAATTTGTGGAATCAGACAAATATCTGTACAGTGTCTGCAGCCATGTAAGATCAGGGAAGGTAGGCATTCCTTTAGGGTCTTACTAAAGGGTAAAAGATGCAAAAATTCTTCAGAGTTCCTTTTTTTAGTAAATGATGCAGAAGAGACCAACATACACTGAGACTTCCCCCGCAAATGAGTGACAAACCCTCCCTGTAACAAGGTGATATTAAGATACACAAAACCATCATTAACATGGAAGAATTTTGTGCATATTTCCCTGCTTCCAAAGTCCCTAAAACAATAAAAGCCCCCGAGATCATGTGGCGAATTCTGTGTTTTATACCCAGTGAGTCCTCACCCTTTATCTCCCCCTTACAAACTAGCCAGAGTAATGCAGATTTTTAATAAGGTAAAGAAGTGAGGAGGTGAAATTAAAGAAGGGATTCTATGAAAATCCACTTTAATTTAGCACAACAGCCCAAACTAATAAAAAAACCAGCCAAAGTTTAAATTCAAGGCAGCAGGTTCCCAAGGAAAGCCACTGCAGCACCCTTTGCCCGGCTCACTTGAGCAGGGCTGTGGCAGGGAGGAGGTACTCAGCAAGCTCAGGGACAAGCTGCGCCTGACAAGTTTGAAGTGATCCCTGCTGAAATGTCACATGCAGCTACGACAGCAGCAGGCAAAACCAAGGGACTGCCCATTCTGGGGCTTTCAGGAAAGCAGCAATTACAAGGACTGCCCACGCTGCTGGCCAATGCACTGCCGATGGAAAAAATCTTAACCTACAATTTTAAATAAGTGATGAAGGGACGGCGGTAGACTGTATCCATTTCCCTATGGAATCTCAGGGGAGGGAGTGACTTTAATGAAGACCAAGGATGACTCCTGAAACTGAAGCACCCTTTTAAGATGCTGCACCTTAAGGAAGGTGATCTTTTCTTGCACCTCTCCAAAAGTCCAGGTCAACTTAGCAAACCAGAAGAGAAAAAAAAAAAAATATTTGATGATATTTCTGTGACTCACACAGCAAGCAGGAAAAGTCTGTACTAAAATCCAGCAGCACAGTCAGAAGAGCTGTTCTGCACATCTGCAGCTAACCCAGATCCTTGTGACCATCCCTTGGGCCAGCCCTCACATAGCCACGCACAACAAGCAGAGATGATTAATTTGTTATCTTGTACTGCTGTGATCCTCTACTTCTTCTCCCAAGGGCCAGAGCCATCTGTTACACACTCGGGCAACTTGTATACATACAAACAGCTTCAGGTATTTTTTCTCAGAGCAATGTCTTTTCTACTGTATTAGCTTTTTTTCACTGCTTCTCTGGAGCTGTGTCAGGGTAGAAAATTATATCAACTGATAATACATTTAAAGCAGTCTATTTTTTAAATTCTAGTACTGCCTTAATAAACATCATGAAATTTTAGGAGAAGTTTTTTAACTTAATCAAAAGACTCTCTCTTAAATCATCTGCAGGGTTTCAGAGGCAGTAAGTTTTGTCCTCAACTGTTGTCTTGTTTCACAAACAGATCTGGAAAAGCTGAATGCTCATTTCATCTTTCTAAGTCAACCATAAAATGCACCTGGAAGGAAAACACTTTTCAGATGATTTTAAATGCTGTTTCAAGAGATCTCTGGTGCCAATTCAACAGTTTGCTGCCAAACTCACAAGGTCACGCACAAGGTATCTGTTAGCGGAGTGAAACTGATGTGGAATGTCAAGGTTTTCTTATTTCTTTATAAAATAAAAAGCGGTAGGAGCAACTTTTGAGTCACTATTAAAGAATTCCCAATTCTAGTATAATACAAAAACACAATGATACAAGTGACTACAAAACTACAAAACAAGACACTACAGGCTTGTGTAACATGACAGAAAAATTGTTTCCATGTCATAATCAGTAAACAATGGAAAACAGTTCGGCTAAAACTCCAGGAAAATTAACACGCAGAGAAGAGAAGTCCCAGGAGGCAGCACACAGAAGTAAACAAAAAATCAGAAGATGAGAACAGCAACAAGCCAATGATAGAAATTTTTTCTCTTCTGTATTCTTTGGATATATCCTAATGGAAAAGAGATTTATGTAGATCAGTCTCTCCCCTCTTCTCTAAACATCTAGAACACTGCTCTGGGTGTTTCCAGATCCAGGCTACAGAGGTAGTTTTTGGATCTGCCAGAGAGCTCAGACAGATTTTATCTGCAGGAAGAACAGGCATTTGCCATCTGCACTGAGAGGCACAAGAAGAAACTGAGGTGGTCTTACGTCCACCTGGAGTACAAGATCCTTGTTAGGACACAGATCAATTTACATTCCAGGAACTGGCAATATGAGAGAGAGCTTCATCCCAAAAAGTTAGTCCAAGATAGTGCTAAGAAGCAATTTTCTAGTTACCTCTGCTGCTTAGAAAATGTTTATATTATTCAAAAGTGACAGAGTAATAACTCCAGACATGAAAACCCATACTTTATGTCTCCAGAAGTGCTTGTAACTTTCAAGCATTTTTCTCCTCATTTTGCTGCCAATTAAAAGAATACTATTGCAGAAGAGTTGTTTATGATAGTCCAGTAGTGTCACTGTCCACAACAAAAAGCCATGCTGAAGAGTCATCCAGGACAACTGGCTGTGCAAAAAGCCTAACAGGAAAAGCTAAGCAGTCAAGCTGACAAAATCACTTCTACCACTCCACAGCATCCACAGAACATGGGATTATGACTGGCAAGTTTAACTTAACTGAAGCCATAAAGAGGTCACCTGAGGGAGAAAGAATGTCGGATTTTGCCAGTTAGCAGCACAAGACAAGTCATTGTGATCAGGTCAATAGTCAATGTGGGGTCACACCTGCAACCACCCACACCTCTCACAACAAAAAGCATTAGCTGTGCTACTCACTGCCTTCCAAAGGGCACAAATGCACAGAAGTAATTAACTCCAAAATTACTACCAGGAATTAAATCTCACAAAAATACAGTAAATTTCTGGTGTCTAGTTTTTAGTAGTGGAATAAACGATTTCAAAATTTCATCAGCCTGAGACACACGCAAATTGGAGAAAGAACTGTGACCAGCCAGTCACCAGGCACTTTTCAAGTTTAATCTTGTCAGAAATCACAATAACCAAACCTTGTCTCCTCCTAAACACAGAAGCTTCTAGGACTGCTCCCATCAGTTGTTCCCCCTGCTTCCCTGAGACAAGAAGGATATTTGCAGTTTGATTAGGAGCATGCTTTTCTCCCACCCTCACAAAGTTTTTCTTCTCAATTCCTAATGTACAGGAACTGTTCTAATTCTTGCAAGCTTATAAATGACAGTAACCTGCCCTTAGGAACACAACCTGGGTACAAACTATTACCAAGTCATCCTCAGTGCTTTCATTGTTTTAATAAGCACGGCCTTCCATCACTACAACCCATTTTTGATTAATGCCTTTGCCAACATCCTCTGTACCAGCAGTGTACACGCTCCACCCCAAAAGAAAACCAAGCCAAAACTATCGGCCCACTGAATTAAGCACATAAACCATGAGCAGCTTTGCAAGCGGAAACCACAGTCAAGCAGGTGAAGCTCACTTTTTAGAAAACATTAGGTAATTGGGACTCTGTTCTGTCCTCCAACCACCCCAACTCTTTCATCCCATTCGGTTGTGCAACAGCATTTAAAAACAAGTAACGCTATCTCAGGCACGGTTCAGGTCAATAATTACGCAGCGCAAATGCCACCGTTACCTCTGTTGTACAGTATCGGCCTTTGAGAGCCAGGCAAACCTCCTGAAATGTACAGGTTTTCATGACATTTACACTCAAACGCGTGGAAAGGCAGAAATAAAACAAAGGTGCCTGAAACGGGCTGTCTCTAGCACAGATAAAACCTGGCGAGCGGCCGGGTCCGCTCCGAGGGCTAAAGTGCCCGCAAGGGCCCGGCGAGTAGCTCGGCGGGTCCGGGCTCTCACAAGGGGCCAGGGAGGTTACTCAAAGCCCGCGGGCCGGGCCCCCACACCGCAGAGAGCATTTTATGGTTGTGCAGATGGCCTCGGCTGCTCCCAGCCCTGCCCGGGCGCGGCGCGTCCCGCGGGGGGGACAGGGTAGGGATAAAAGGGGTGCCGCCATTTTGTCCCAGGGGTCCGGCGGGGCGCGAGGCGCGGGGCGGAGCCGCCCCCCACCACCCCCGCGGGGTGGCCCCGTCCTGCCCTCCTTCAATCCCGCACCCCCGACCGGCCCGTACCCCGCACCGCCGGCCGAGCCCATCCCGCACGCCCGGCCGAGCCCATCCCACACGCCCGGCCGAGCCCATCCCACACGCCCAGCCCAGCCCAGCCCAGCCCAGCCCAACCATCCTGTGCCCCGCACCCCCGGCCGGCCGTACCCCGCACAATGCTGTTCTGCCCCGGCCCCATGGCTCCTGCTCCCACGCTACACCGCGCACGCGCCGCTCCGCGCACGCGCAGCTCCCCCCAAGATGGCGGCGGGGCCGCCCCGTAAAGACGAGGAGGTCGGGGAGGGTCGGTGGGGGCAGCTACAAGTGGTGCGGAACGGTGCCGCGGACAGAGGGAGGGAGGAGCGAACGAGAGCTATCGCTGGCCTCATGCTCAGAACAGCGCCCCCAGTGAGGCCTCGGCAGCTGTGAAATGGGTGTTGGGCACCACTGCGCGTTCTGAGCGGACACAGGCTCACCGCAGCCTCGCATTCCCTCTGCTACTGGTGCTGTGAGTGCCCAGCAGCATTGCGAACCGTTAAAGACAGATCGCTCTGTGAGCCGTCTCCGGTGTAGTTGTGGAGAGATGACCTAAAGAGTGATCTCCTCCCAGCAATAGCCACCTCGAACCTCGCAAGCTTGGGTATTGATGTGAGAATTACTGGTCTTTACTTTAAAAAATTATTATCGGAGTACTGTACCTGATTAGGGACTCGCCAGTCTGGGAACTAGTTTATGGTTGGACTCGATCTTAGAGGTCTCTTCCAACCTTCGTGATTCTATGACCTACTCAAAATACTCTATGAGTAGAGTGAGAGCAATGTGAGAGCAATAATTCTCCGTTGTTCAGTAATTTTCTACTGGCCTTTACAATGTAAGTGTCTGTTAAGGCAGTTGTGGAATAAGCAAGTTTCTGAATGCTTTAGTTAAAGTAGCAGTAACATAAGTATCCAGTTTTTTATAGGAGATGCTGAACAAAGGCTTTCTATAACCAGCTGCAAATACACTGCTCAACGGGGCAAGTTCAAGTGAAGTTAAAGCTCCAAACGACCATCAGAGACCACCAAGAGACCACCAGAAGATGCCTTAGTGACCAAATAAGGACTTCCAAAGAACTTCTAAGAACTAATAACAAATGTATGAACTTTATAAGAAGCAGTGAGTATGTAAGACATTTACTGACTATGTAAAATCGTAAGTAAATATTAGCTGCGCTGAGCCGAGAACGGGGCACACGCGACTAGAGGAGCTATCCTCCTGTGTGTCCAGCGCTGATTAAAAAAGAATGCCTGCCTGCTAATGCCCACAAATCGAGCATTAGGGGTTTTTTATTTGCCGATTTACGGTAACACACGTTTCCTGCTGCTCTCGCACAGCATCGCGTGTCACAGCTTTTCCTTGGATGCAGTTCTGAAGCTCCACACGGTTACTTTCTTCTTCCTCACTCCTCCACGTGCCTGCATATGCCGTGCCTCTCGCAGACCCCTGCCGGTTACCCCCAAACCCCCGTTGTTCCTGATGCCGTGGGAGATGCTGGTGCTAAAAAAAAAAATCTCCGGAGCAGTTAATTAGGGGTGAGATAAGGAAAGGGTTTATTATGCCAAGGCAAAAGATGTTACGCCGTGCGCGCCCGCTGTGCCTGAGATGTTGCATTTTATAACAATATCTGTCCAATCCCAAATGTGTCCACCCTGTGGCCTTTACTCTGGACCGCCCCGGGTCCACCCCCTGAGAATTGAGTCTGGGGTGTATTTCGGGACCACCTCTTCATCAGTCTCATTATCTTCAGAGCACAAAGGGTACTTAGTCACCTAATTTTTGACCATGTTCTGCGGTTTAGCCAAGATACAAGCATTCTCCAAACAATCTAGGCCTTGCCTTGACAAAGGACTTAAACATTGCCACTGAATTCGGGGGGAGGAGAGATATAGGGTACATAGAATGGAGTAAGAGTGTTAAGGAATGTGTAAACTATTTGTACTACAGGGAAAGGGATGTGAGGGTTGCTGCTTTTAAAGTCTACTTCCGCTACTTATAAAACTTATAAGGCTTACAAATATTAGAAAAATAAATAACCATTAGGGGCTTAAGGCATCATTCCCCACTGGCCGCCCGGCCCCGCCGCTCGCACCGCCGGCCGGCAGGGGGCGCGCACCGCTCTCCCCGCGGACTGCGCTTCCCGGCGCACCCCGCGCCGGCCGGGGCTGCGCAGGCGCAGGCGGACACAAAGGGCTCGGCGAGAGCGCGCCCGCCCCTCCCGCGCCCCGCCCCGCCTCCCCCGGCCGCGCGCTCCCGCCGCGCGCTCCCGCCGCGCGCTCCCATGGCGCTGAAGCGGATACAGAAAGTGAGTGGGGCCGAGCCGCGGGAGGCTGCGGGAGGTCGCGGCTCCCCGCCCTGGGGGAGCCGTCGGAACCGTCCCGTCGTTGCCGGGGGTGGCGGCGGCCGGGCAGGGCCGGGCTCGGCTCGGCTCAGCTGTCCCGCACTGTCTCCGCCGGGACCCGTCCTTCCCTCTCCGTCGCCGGCAGCCGGGGAGGGGGAGCGGGCGTGAGGCCTCTCGTCGGCCTCCTCACGGTTTCGGGGCTCTTCGCCCTCCTTAAAGGCCCCACACCCCGAGTCGGTGCTTTAACCTGCCGTTCAGGGTTGCGGGGGGAGCCGGGGCGGTGCTGAGGGGGTGTCTCCAGCAGAGGTGCAGGTGTATCTCTCGCCCAGGCTCTGGGCTCCCTTTGTGCACGTCTTGGTCAGCCCTGTGCCCGAGTTGTTTTCCAGGCTAAGCAGTGCTGTCAGCACGGTGTTTGGTGTGACGCTGGAATGTATCTCGGCTGTAGTGCTTTGGGCTGATATTTTAAAATGGGCAGGTTCAAGTTGTGGAGTCAAGTTCCTAGTTTCCTTTTGTTTTGCAAGGCCGAGCTGGTCGCTGTACAGTACAGACAAAAAGAGCACCGCGGGTGGCCAGCACAGGAGTGGAGTTAAGGTTAGTGCTGTGGCCGTGATAAAGAATCTGTGGTGTTTGGTTGCTGTTGACGTGCCATGTTTAGTCGGTATTGGTGCTATCCTGGTTCTGTGACATTCCTCCAGTTTCTTGTTCAGGCTTCCCTTTTGCTCCTGAAGCCATTGGTATTGCAGAAGTAGGATTCTACAGTGACCGGTTAACCTCACAGCAGGCAGATTTAGGACACCCTACAGTAGGTACCAAGTTACTTGGATGGATTTCTACCAGAAGTTGGTAGTCATGACTCGAGCTACAAAGCTTACACTTTTACAGGTAGTGCAATTAAGGGAGATTTTTGTTACTTCATATCACTTGTTGAGAACGTTCCATTTGACCATTTTATCAAATATTAATAAATAACTACAGTGATTTTCTCTAGCAGTAACTCTGTCATGCTTCTAGTTATTATGGGAATGGTCTACCATTTGTTGCCGTTTTAATTTCCCACCTCGGTTCTGAATACCATCTCTTTCCACTTCTTGTTCAGTTTCATTCTTCTGAGGTAAACAGACAAAAGAAAGTCTGATCATCTGGTATTTTTTGAGCTGGAGTGGTTGTTTGTGGCTTTCCAAAGGAGGTTCTGCTAGAATGGGATTGTTCTTCATACTTTTATGATGTTCCCTGTGTAACTTTTCTTTCTGCTTTAGAGACTTCCATATGATTTGGAAACCCACAGTTTTCTTTAGTGTGGCATTTAAGAACTTTGCATTTGATAGATGTGAAATTATGGTTACACTGTTTATGAAAGTATCTTTCATCCTGTTAGCCTTATTAGATTCTGTTTCTACTCTTTCAAAATGAAGCAATGCTTTCCAACGTGCTGACTGCAAGGTAGTATGAAATTTCCTGGTTATGCAGTAACTTCTGCGCAAAACATGAAGGGATACCGGGTAAGGACCTCCCAGAAGAGTAGAGATTAAATTCAGAGCTAGTTACTGCTTACTTCTAGTTTGCTGCAGAATTGACTACTGCTGGTTTTCTTTTTTTTTTTTTTTCATTAACTACCCTCATCACTCTCTGCTGCCTTTCCAGGGGAAGAAAAACGTTCTACTACAGGGATTTGGCCACCAGCCTGTCTCTGGTGTACTAGAAGAGGAGAGAGAGGAAATAGGGTTGTTTCAAACAGAAAGTTAAAATGAAGGGGAGAAGTTCAAAAAGGCAAACTGTTTTGATGTCCCTGTAATAAATAGATCTTTCCTGAAAATCACGAAACTGGAAGTTTAATGCTAGATGAAATGTATTTGTATGATGGTATGTTTATCCTGTCTGACTTCCTGATGTTTCAGACTGGCTATAAAGGCTGACAGCTATGTTGTATCCTAAGGGGTAGGAAGGGATAAGATCTGGAGTAGAGGAAATGCTGTAAGACCTTCATAGTTTCACAGAGTGCCTAGAGGAATTTTTTGGAGAACAAAGTGCTGTTAGAAAACAGTGGTGTTGCTTGGGAGCTTGTCAGTCTAGACATACTGTCTGAAGTTAAGCTTGGGTGGATTTAGGGTGGTGCAGAATTGTGCCTTATCACTACTAAGGGATTTTGGTGGCAAGCCTGATTGTTTGTTCACAGTAATTTTAATAATTGGTGTGTTCAGTATGATAACTCCTACAGAGGAGGCACGGCTATAATATGCAGACATGTTAGTAAGCATATTTTTTCTCATACTGGTTGGGATCCTGATTTCTAAGTCGTTTTGCCACTGGGATGTGTTTCGTTGCATCCTGCCATCGGTTGATCGGTCTTGAGTGACTCCTCAAAGGAGGACAGCATATGGACTTCAAGGCTATACATTAGTCATAGAACAATGTATTTCCCTTGGGAGCTTCCTTAAAAAGTGGGCAACTGAGTAACCAATGAACAAGCTGATAACTGCACATGGAAGTGTGTTGATCTTAGTCCCGCAGGTGGAAGAACAATGAGGACATGAAGCCTTGCTCTGCAGGCCCAGCCATCGGTGCTGCCTCCATGACAAATATCATCTTGGAGCTCCTCAGAGAAGCTTAGGTTGGGGGATTCTTACTCATCTTAAGCTGAGGAACCTGAATTCATTCACCTTGATAGTGCTTTGCTTTGCCATTGCATTAGAGAGGCACTGTATTTCTACGCTGTGCTGTGTGTGGCGTAGAACAGATGTTCCTTGGGGCAGGAGTTGCTTCTCTGTAGTCTGTGATGCACCACTGAAAGAATAATGCCTGTTTTTGTGGGCATTTTAAATTCCAGATGTTGCAAATGCTGAAAACAAAACAAATCGTGTCATCTTCAGTTGAGAAGGGGTATTGTGCAAAGAAGCCTTTATTCTTCCCACCTCTGGAAATTGAGACGCCATGGCTTTTGTGTGAGGTGGAAAATAATTCAGGCTGTCAGGTTATGCAGGTTAGTGTGTAGGGCTGTTCTGCCCATCTGTCTTACGCAGAGCCATTTTTCTGGGGTTCCTGTTCCGAATTCTTCGTTCACACACCTGATTGTGCAGTTTGTTGTCCTGTCAGTTCCATGTCACGGTCGAGGAGATTGTTTTCATCATAAGCCCTGTACCTGGGTACTCCTCCAATGTTAATGGGCAGTTGATGTTGTGCTTGTTAATGCTCAGGCCGGCTTGCAATACTTACAGAACAAATACGTATGTCCTTTTGTTACAGGCATAAAAAAATTGGACTTAAGGAGATTTTGGAAGAGATTTTGAAACCTGTTAGAAGCGATAGATTCGAAGACTGGTTTAAAAATAGCTGTTGTTTTATCTTATTGGTACATACTGCTTGATTGTTTTTCTGCTACAACTCAGTAAGAACAGAAGCATCCAAACGTTTAGTTATATATATCTGCTTTAATGTGTGTTTCATAGATGTGTAGGCTAACAGGACATACAGGCTTTAAAATTTATGTTGCAAATAACTTTTGCTATTGTAAATTGACTCAAAATTTATTGATATTTGTGGGTTAGATTTTTATTTTAAACATGCTGTCTTTAGATGGTAATAAACATTACAGTTTTTTTGGCTGTAACATAATGTGTTTTAATTTGCTTTCAAAATATCAGCTGTGATATCACAGCAATATTTTTTTTTGCATTAAAACCATGTATGGAAATAGAATACGTACTTTATTACTGACTAACAATTATATCAATAAATGTTTTGATAAATATGTGCTCTACATTTGCCAAATTTATAAAGAACAGAGAATCCTTAAAGTAGTCTTAAGTATGACCACTGTGGAGCTTTTTGTGGAACAAATGGTTCCAAGCAGTGGTGTATGCATGGAGTTGGTAGGAAATGAGTCTGTGGTTTACAGTGCATTCTACAGTGCGTTTTGTGCAAGAAATTAATAACATAGCTGACGAAGATAAACCTCTATATTTTAAATAATGATGTGGCAAAAGGTTCTGGTTGTGGTTTTGTGTTGATCAGAGAATGAAAACAACTTTGAGTGATGCTGTGTGCAGTTTATTTTGGGCTTCTGATAATCTGCAGTCTTTTTTCTGATTATTTTAAACTGGAAAAAAAGACACTTTTAGGGGTTTTTTTCTTCTTCTTACTACTCATGCTCATAGTCACTGAGTATCCCTGAGTACTATGTGGAAAAGATTTATCTCCTTGTTACTGAAGTATCCTTTACAATGTTGTTCTAGCAGCTTTTTTGGGAGAGAAGCCTGGCTGCTAATCAAGAATGTAAGTGTTAAATTGCCCTTGCAGTCTTCAACTTAAAACTTTTATGAAATACATCCTGTATTATTCTTTGACCATGAACACTAGTCTGCACAGTCAGAAATGTCTCCAGCATTTATAGCATAACGTGGCCTGTGTTTCACAGCTATTAAACTTGAATCTTAAATTTTTGTCTCGTGCTGATAGAGGGGTGTTTTGGAGTGTGTATGGTGCAAGGAAAGGTGATAGTTTGGAAGCTTTGCTGTGTCCATCTCCAGGAGTATTCTAGGCAATAGTATTCTATTCTACCATGTACTATTTTGTGTGTTTGAGAGGATTAGAAGACTTATTCCTTCAGGTTCCCAGCTTAGCTATTTTTCTCTGTATAGTTTATCCTGGCCATTCTGGGACAGTGTAGCGTGTGTTGGAGCTCTTGACAGATGCTTTTATGCTGTGATACTCACCAGTGTTTAAAATAACTGATATTTCTGATGCACCTCCTGCAGGCAGAACTTAGTGTTTGTGTATTCTGATAAAACATGTTGCACCAGTGTACACTGTGATTTATAGTGGTGACTTTCTCTTCTGAAAGTGAATCTGCAGCGCTTTGAGCTATGTGCACATAGCTTTGTTAGCATGTGCACATCAAAGTCTTGCAGCAGCATTTTCTATACTGGTGACTAAAAATATTCATGTAGACCAGGCCTTGAAGCGACAAGACCTGCATCATGCAGCTCCATGATGATAATCCATAAAGTATGGACAAAGCTGCTCTAAGCAATTAACTTAAAATTACAGGAGAATCTCTAGTGTTGACTGTGTAGTGCCTCACATGCAGTTCTCTTGCCCTTCTTGGTGAGGTTTCAGCACATGAAGCTTTGTAAATCTTCAGCCTTGTCCTTTGACAAAGCAAAGTTTTGGTGTTCTTGTGAAGAGCATTTTTGAGACACTGAATACAAGAATTCCCTATACAAATAATTCTTTTGTGAATATGTGAGGTCGTGAAGCAGTTTTTTACATCTACTTTAGGGAGTCCTCACACTTGTTCTGCAGTGTCCGATTCTGGGCACTGGCAAGTCAGTTTGATTCAGGGGCATTCTATCTCCTTGCATCATTTCAAAAGGTGTAGGGAAGCTTGAAGCCTAAATCTTAGATAATTTTGATTTGATTCTGAAGCTTAAACAGCATTATTAACAATATAAAGTTGAGTAGTTATTTTTTTATCACAGCTTGATCTGGAATTTCTGAATGTAAGGATTCAAACTGTTCATACGGTCCATTTCAACTTGCAAATTTGATCATATTACCACTTATAGTTTTAAACCACATTAGCTTCAGTATGTAATTTCATATGATTGCAAAATAAGGCTTGAATTTGCACAATGAAGGTTTTGAAGTTTGCTCTGGCTTGGCTTCCTAGCTGCAAAAGGTCTCTGAATGTATTTGTGAACATTGCTCCCATTTAGTGAAGTTGGTTGAAGAGAGGCTTTTCTTCATTGTTATTAGGAAATGTTAATAACAGGAGTTGATAGTTCTGGGTCTCATCAAGGTGTGATTAAAAATGGGGTTTTTTTATCACGAACAAAATCAGGCCTTTAGCCTGAACAAATTGAAAGTGTATACCAGAGAAGCCTTCCCCAGTTCTGCCAATTCTGAAGTACACACGTATATCTGAAAGAAAACCAATTTGTGTGGGTTTTGGGGTGTGTAAAGATCTCAAGGAGAACATCTAGCAAATGAGAGTGCTGTTACAGACTTGGGACTCTAAAATTAAAGTGCTTGCCTGGATGTTTCTATCTGTACAGAGAATGTTTGCATATACTTTAGAGGCTTTCTGATGAGTTTAAGCTACGTATTTTTCCCCATCATTGCCTTGAATCTAGTAATCAGCAATGACCATTATAAAATGCATGGTTTTTAGTCTGAGTTCTCTGTTTTGGCAGACAGTTTCATGTAACTGTTTGATTTTTTTTATTTATTTATTTTAACCTTTTTTTTTCAGCGTGTATGCAAGACTTTTCTTGTTAGGTTGTATCTTGAGTTGCAAATTAGAGAAGACAGTGGCTGTAACAGCACTGCTGCTGGTCGTGTTTGTGAGGACTGGTGACTGCTGGAAACTTGACACTGGTTGACTCCCTGTGTGTACTGGCTTTGCACAGATGGCTGGTTCTCTGGATCACTCCTTAACAAAATCTGAATCCTCCGATTAGAACGGGAACTGCACATTTTTCTATTGCCTTTATTAGTTAAAGTCTAGCCCAGAGTGTTGCTTCTGGACCAACATACAGTTTCACCAAGAGAATAAAGTGCAGACAAGTAATGCTAGTTGGCAACCTGAGCTATTTCAGTACATGAAAGAAGTGTCTCTCTTGTTTTAAATCACAAAGATTCTGAGAAGTGACTTCAGAGATGTAGTAAAATATGGTGCAGTGCCTTTCTTTGAATTCATGGCCAAGAGTGGACTTGTGAAGTCTGGCTGAACTTAGGTGCCAGATGCATGGCAGACTGAGTTAAAATATTTACCAGCTGTCATAAATGTAAAAATATATCACAGCAGTTGAGAAGTGCAGATTTTTAATGCTTCAAATTATTTGTAAGGTCCGATCACACTAAAGTTAAACTTGAGTTAAACTTAGTTTCAATTTAAACCTTGATTTTGGAAATAGTTGCCCTGACTAATGTTTTTTGAGTAGGAATTGTTACTCCTTAAAGTAAATTCGAGGTATTTGCAGGCCTGCTTATGTCCATTGTTGACTTAAATGCATATGTTTTGAGTAATGAATTGAATTACTTACAAACACTGATTTAGCACCTATCTTTTAACTTATTTCAAAGGAACTATTTACACGTAGTCATTAAGTTACCCCAGCACAATTCCTGTCAGCCTAGAATTGGAAAAAGTTGTTCATCCTTAGTACAGTCAAAGTTCAGACATCAAACGTAGTATATTGAATTAAACAAGGAAAATTAACTAAAATTAATGCATGGCTTGTTTTCCATTTGATAATAGCAATGATAGATGAAAAACTGAGCTGGTTTTGTGTAATCAAATAATAATTTTAAATTATTAGTTCACTAATAATTTAGTCCCTTGTGTGGACTCCTGCTAGAAAAATAAATCAGTTGACCCACAAAAGCTTCTGTGAGTGCTTAAGTTTCAAATTCCTTTTGGAGTGATTTAGTAGTCATTTAAAAAAAAAGGCATTCAGGGAATTAAATCAAGGTATAATAAAAAAGCTGTAAGAACTAATATTTTCCCTTTAGTTTCTAGTTTAGTTAGGGACCTTTATGTTATATTCATATATAATCTCCAGGCAGGCTTAGCTAATGTACATAGACTAGGCCAATGCAGAAACTTTTGTAAAATCAAAAGATAAAGGAATAATCAAATTAGCACATAACTCTAAATTAAACAGTGAATTTGCAGACAAATTAAGAAATCCTTTCCTTTTTTTTCTGTCTACTTAAGTATATTCTCCTTACTATGAACCTAGTTGCAGCTCTTGGATGCTTTCAGATATTAATTTCTAGCATAGTATTAGCTGCAGACCATCTGGCAAAAAAACTTTTTCAGTTCCAATGTGCATTTCAAGTGTTGACTGTTTTATCAAAATGCCACAAGAAAAACCTCACAGGTTTAATAAAATTGGTTTGTGTTCTTACTTTTGAAGGCATGCTGCCAGGTGTGTGTATTTTCACACAGGTGTCTTTCAAATTTTTGTGTTTCTTACAGGAACTAAGTGACCTGCAGCGAGACCCACCAGCCCACTGTTCTGCTGGACCTGTTGGAGATGACTGTAAGCTTTTCATAGTACACAGTCAGATTTTTACCTTTTTTTTTTCAGTTATGAAAAAGCTTGGAAAAATCTCTAATTTTTTTTCTTTTTTACTTTCAGTGTTTCATTGGCAAGCAACTATTATGGGTCCTGTAAGTATATAATTTGTGCCCCTTAGAATGTAAGACCTTGCTTCTCTTTTTGTTATGGAAGAATTCATTTGGGTTTCTATAAATACAGCAGTCACATTCAGCTGTGCTGTGTATAGACTGAAGATTTAGGGTGATGTTGTTCGTGGTAGTCTGGTACTAGTTGCTTTCTGTACCTTCAGAAATCCGTGCTGTGGTGGTTGATTTGGTAGGGGGGCCTACAAAGCAAAGAGCTGGCTTTTCAAAGATGATCAGATCAATTCTGGAAGGTTCATCCATCTGAAAGGACAAAGAGTAGGTGAAATCCAGTATTAAAGTTGGTAACTCCAGGAGTGGAGTTGCACAGGGTGATTTTGGGGCTTTTAGATAGAGCATATTTTATTTGATGGCTGTGATGTGGCTCTGGCAAAAGCAGATGACTTTTGCAAATTACAGGCCAGCAGTTGTGGGTGCTTTTGCTGGTTTCTGTGAGAGAAAGGTGCTTTCCTTGGGTTGAGGGAGCTCTGTAAAGACCCTAATTATGACCCTTGTCAAGGAAATGACATAAGAAAGGACAATAAAACTTAAAACCAGAAAGTTTTAAAGGAAAATTGAAGAGAATTTTAGCAAAAAAAGAATAAAGAACAACGTGATCGGACGGAAGGTGTGTTTCTCAATATCCTGGTGAGGAATTTGTATTCCTAGTGTTTTCCTTTTGGACTTACTCATTTGGAAAGACATGTCTCTGCTTCAGATGCTGAGCTGAGTTGCTGTGCGAGGTGAAATTTTGAGATAATATTTAATCCATTAAGATGCAGCATTGCATGCTGTAGAAAAGTCGAATTGTGTCTCCTTTAAGACTATTTCTTCATTTTCAGCACAGCTGTTCTGAAGCAGTGAAAGATCAGTCACTAATTTGCCAGTGGTGTGCTGGAATCTGTTGTCCAACTTGTCAGTGGCCCAGCAGCAACTGTTTTTCTGTACTATACTAATGCTTTTGCTATTTTTCTTGAACAATCTTGTTCTTTCACATATAAAATCCTTCTGACCCTTGCCATTTTGCACTGAGATAAAGAGTCAACAGCAAAGCAGCAAAGAAGAGTTAATAAAGCTTATGTGCTGATTGCCGTCAGTAATGTCTCTGTCCTGAATAACTCTGATGACATGAGTGAGGGGAATACTAGAACATAAATTTTGGCTTAAATTCTATTTTCTTCTCCAGCTTGCAGTTTACCTTTCCTATTCTGTAGTGGAAAGTATTCTTTTCTTTGCTTCAGGTTACTCAGATGTCTCTAGTTAAGGATAAGAATGAGCATCTCTTGCCAACCTTTCTCAGCCCTGTCTGCAGAGATACAGGAAGAGAATATCTCAAGATATTAATCCTTTATTGTGATAACAAAAGGAAATTAGGGATGTGCATCCTGTATGTTTCCTGATGGAAACATAGGACTAAAGCTTACCTTCAGAATTCGTTTCCTCTGTGTGGAAGTGGGGTAACCTCTTCTGCCTATGGATGTCATCAATTTGTTGTATATACCTTGCTCATAAAACATAGTGTGACTTCGCTTTACCTCCTCTCTGACACTGAACTTGTCTCGTCTTCAGCTTATTTTAACTTTGAAAAATCCATTTAGTATTCAAGCAAGCAGTCCTTTCAAACCTAATTGGAATTACTGTGGCAACCTCTTCTGATGTTACCTAATGCTGATTTAGTATGACTATATATAACCTGCCTTACACTGCAACACTGTCTGCACTTTAAGGTGTAAGAAAACATGTCTTAGTGGACCATTTGTGGCTCTACCTCTTACAGTCCTATAGTCATCTCTAAAACCATTAATTTCCAAGGTAAAGATTTTTAGAAACAGTCTGCCTTTGTTTCCGTAAGAAAACCCCAAACCTCAATCTTCCTGCAGCTTTCCTGAGACTGACTTCCTATGTTGCTGTTTTAAACTTACCATGTAATGAGAGTGGTTTTCTTCTTTCCCTTAATCAGAAATGGCAGAACTGCTCTCTATCATTCAGCATCAAGACTTTTCCACTCTTTTTTTTTTTTTTTTTGTTAATAAAAATGAGAGTTCTTCAACAGATGACTACAACTGAGTTAATTGTATTAGCTCTGTGCAACCTGGACGTAAACCTGTGCACATGTTTTCTAACAAAATGCATGTTCACAGATTTGTACAGGTCACAAAGATGTTGTGTGTTTTAAAACTCCCCGATGTCATCATGATGAACTGAATTATGTTGGAAAATCCTACTCTTTGCATCTGCAAAGAGAAACCACTTCTTAAGGTAAGTATATTTGTAGCTTAAGGATGGAGGAGGATCAGAGCAGCTGTGGTCTTGCACAGCGACAGGATTTGGAGGACTTGCTGTGGTTTTTGTGTTCCCCTCAGTGCAGTGAAGCTATTGCTCTGCAGATTTGTAGCTTCCCCAGTGGAACACTGCTCCCTCCTTTTCTCTGCCCAGAAGGGCAAGGCTCAGTAGCTGTGTTGTGCCTCTGCAGTAGTAGCCACAATTGGCTCTACTTTAGCTCTGCAGGCCAGTTGGGAGGGTTCAATTCCCTCTTGCCTTCCCAGGATACGGCCCACAGTGGGCTGTGTACTGGGGAAAAAGCAGATTTGCTTTGGAAGGTTATCTGCATTCAAAAGGGAAACTCTAAAATGGCTGAAACATATTGATGTGTTTTATTTGTTTTGTTTTTTTCCACAGCCTGATAGTGCATATCAAGGGGGTGTATTTTTTCTCACAGTACACTTTCCAACAGACTATCCTTTCAAACCACCAAAAGTAAGTCCTTTCTTTGAACTTATCACAGTTTTTTGGTCAAAACTTTGTTTCTGTGTCTTAGTTCTTTGAGGCTTAATTTTGGAAGTTAAAACCAGAAAGGTGAGCAATCCACATGTTCATTGTGGATGACAGATAAGACTGTAAAAAAGTTGTGTTGGCAGATCTAGTATGACTGGAAAGGGAGGGATGATGTTAAGGATTCCAAATGTAATAAACATAATTTTATGTTAGTTGGTTTGGTTTTATTTTTTTATTACAGATTGCTTTTACAACAAAAATATATCACCCAAACATAAACAGTAATGGGAGTATTTGTCTTGATATCCTGAGATCGCAATGGTCACCAGCTCTGACTGTATCTAAAGGTAAGCTCACTGATTTGATAATCCATTTATGGAATTGCATACACTGCCATGGCATTTTTTCGTGTATTACTGCACTGTCTTAAAGGTGGCAGTGGGGACTCGTTTATCCTGCACATTTCAGAAAGGGCAAATTCCATTGGAATTCTTTTTATGATGCCAGATCTTGAACAGCTTATCGGGAGTGTCACATTACAGAAAAATATGTGCATGGCAAAGAAATGTTCTAAAACAAGTTGAGTAAGGTAATAAATGTCCAAGCAGCCTGAAATGCAACTTCTGTATTATAGCTGACAGTCACGCAGAACTGAGGAGAAACTGGTGAGCAGGGCTTCAAAGTCAAATGAATTTGGATGAAAATGGAAAACCCTGATACTGACAAATGTGGGCTTAGGTGATTGCCTGGGATGACTCTTTGGGTAGCCTGAGCACCCTTGTGTGGGCTAAGGTCTTAACTACACTTTATTTTAAAATGAGATAAATTGTTCTGGTTTGCGTTCCTCCGTAAGGTGAATATTTTAAAATGTAGCTCCTTTCAAAGTCATCAGTAAAAGATTTATTAAAATATTCTTGTCCTGTAGTTAAACTTTCTCTAGTTAAACACTGTAGATTTTTGGAACATTGAATTAATAGTTAAGCAGTTCTTTTGTTGCAGGCATTTTGTGTCACTTCAAAAGCTGCTTAAAACGTGGGTGCTGTTGTTTTTTCTCACCCACCTTTAAAATGCTAAGGCACACTTAAGTCATTACAGAATTTCCCATGTGACTCAAAAGGTTAAACAGTATCACATCTTGTTCTGTGCTTGGGAGCTCTCCAAACCGTGTCTTTTTTTAGAACAGTGTCATTGCACTGGGTGTACAAGCAAAGAAAAAAACTGTTAGTCTTTATCCAATGGAAATTGGTCTATGCAAGTCCAGTTGCCATCCCTTCTTGGAAAAGCAACTTCTCATGCACACAGCCTAGTGCAGTAATCTGATAAACTGTATAAAATCTAAGTCTAATACTGTTTCCTGAAGTCATTGCTGAACTACTCTTGTGTCTTGCTGAGTTACTCCTGTGTGTCCTTGGTATCAGCTTTTCACAGAAGTTAGTTGGTTTGTAGATACGCAAAAATTTCCTTGTTTCTAATTACTTAGCAAATGAAAGTTGGCGTTCAGGTTTAACACTTGACATCTACAACTGAAAACTCTCAGTTTTTAGATCTTCAGCACCTTTCTATCTTGGTGAGCGCTTCTTCTGGTTATAAAGCTGAGCAGTCTGCTGCTCTCATGTTCTGATGTGACGTGCCTTTAACCTGCTTGCATGTTATATATTTTATTAGCTGAAAATTAATATTTTATAAACTGAAAATTTCAGTGCCTCACGGAAGTTTCTCCTTTCTAGTCCTCGTTTTACTGAATCAAAGGTTTAAAACATCCTGATAGCACCTCTGATTGGTGTGTCTGTGTATTGTAACCCGATTTTCTGATATTACTGGCACTTAATAAATATGTCAGTATTGAACTGGCCAAACTTGCTACTGCTGAAAATAGGTGTGGGCTCTTGGGTAACAAAACAAAGCAGGGGGGGAAAAAAGATATTCTACAGCAGGTTCTTATGGTAGCATTAAGTTCCCTTTCACAACACATTTAGAAGGGTTTAACTGTGTACTCTTGTATGCTTTTAGTTCTGAGTATAAAAATAGAAATTTCCTGAAAAAAATCAAACATCCTTGGTTCAGTACCAGGAAGTGAATATGAATTGTAAGTGAATACCTGCATATAATGCTGATTAAGCATTTTCTCAAAATGGAAGTCATGCTTAAGTAAAGTATTCATATGACTGAGAGAACAACTGTCAGCACAGAAGTGGAGAAGCATGTGCACGTATAGAGTACTGCATGACAATGTAATATTAACAATATTAGTTATCTTAAATAATTGCAGATGAAATGCTTAGTTTGAGCAAATATTTATATGTGACTGTGTGGTCTGTAGTTTGTTTAATGTTCATAGGTTAAAATGTGGGAGAGAGATCATTACAAAAGGTGCAGGTCCATGAGTTGCAAATTCTCTAGGCTCGTATCAGGTGTTGTTTACTTAGGCCATAAAAAAATGATGCTGTATAAACATTTCTGAACAGAACTGCTCTATGACAGCTTAATACTAATATGCATTCTTTTTCCAATCTTCCAGCACTTTCCTTCAGTGTACTGGAATATATTAATGTATTATAGGAATAAAGCAAACTAACTTGTTTAATCTAGTGTCTCTTTTATTTAGTTTTATTGTCCATATGCTCCTTACTTTGTGATCCTAATCCAGATGATCCTTTAGTACCAGATATTGCACAGATCTACAAGTCAGACAAGGAAAAGTGAGTATAATGTATATATAATCGTGTATGTGGTACTTGCAGATGGTTACCTGCTAAGCTCCTGCTATCTTAACTTTAGCAATACATTTTTTCATAGATTTCTACAGGATTAGGATTAGATTTTCAAATCTTGAAAATAGCTATGGCAAGTAGAAAACCTGTAGGTATTGTGTATGCCTACATAGGTGTTGCTGGGTACCTGATTTTTTGTACTTAGTTACATAAAACCATCACACTTCTGTGTGTCATCTTATATTCACTGCATGAAAAAAACATTTCCCAAACATGAGTTGTTTCTTGCTACTGCAATCCTCTTTTTGTAAAACCTGTACAGAAGAATTTTTGACTTTTTGGTTAGCTGAGTTTTTTGGTACCTATTTTTTGTCTTCAGTATTGAGCCACTGAAGACTTCTTGCAGTGTTATGCTAGTGGCCTGTGGCTCATCACATGTCACAGGTTCAGGAAGATTTGAGTGTTGTTTTTACCTTGAGCAGTGGATAAAAAAAGAGTGATGTAGAAGTTACATGGAAGTCTGTGGTCTAGTATTTCTCTTCCTAGAGTAAGAATTATTAAAATGACCTCTTTCTGTCTGGTACAGTCAAATCATGTAACTCACTTTTGGACCACTCGAACTCTGTAGCTTGTTCTGCAAAGCAGACAGTGTTAAAATTGAGGATGTTATGCATCAGCTTCTCCCCATTTGTGTCTCAACTTTTGTGTACCTACCTACTTACTAGTGATTTCAGCTATTGTGCCTCCTGTTCGTGAAGGTGTTTTGTCTCCAAAACTCGAAATTTAATCGTTGCTAGAGAAAGTGAGAAAATGTGTAGTCTTGACTATAGCTGATCACCTATTAAATTACTTTTATCTCATCTTGAATTTAGGAAATTAATTATATGGCTGGTTACCCCATAGCATTTATCTATGAATATTTCAGTATAAGTAAAGATCCTAAGACTTGTAGGGTAGCATATTCTTAAGAAGAAAACCGGTTAGTTCATGAGTTGTTATACTGATCTTAAGAAACAGATTTAAAATTTTGTCAGCATTTTTCTCTGGATGACCCAGAAGAAAGTGAATCTAGTCTGGAAAGCGGAATGTAGCAAACGGAAAGATCAGAGGGGAAGTTGTGAACTCTCTAAGGTCGTTTATCTTTGGGATTGCTAAGCAGCCTCATACCAGAAGGAAAAGACTTAAAATCTAGTAAACAATGCTTTTCAGAAAATTTTCCTTTCAAGTTCTGAAATGATGATGGCAGGGCAGAAGGGAGGATAAAACTCCAGTTAATTGTACTGAATTTTATGCAACTAAAATGCGCGAACTTTGTCAGACTGTTAATAACATTTGCATTTAGGAATAATTAACAACAGTTTCCTGTTAAAATAAGGGAACCAGTTGTGAAATGCAAATTAAGTAGGCACAATGATATGCATTTTAATGCAAACCTGTGAGATTGGTTTTGAGTCTGAATAGCTGTAATAGGTAACCTTAGAAACTGAACATACAGTGGGTATATTTTTTTTGGCTTTTAGACTGTTTTAACTTCTTCGACTCAGTGCTCAGAGGTGAAAAACTCAATAACACCTATATTAAGTAAATACGTGGCCATTGTCAATGTATCACTAACAGCTCTTCACTGTAATGCCTTCTTTCTACATATACAGATACAACAGACATGCAAGAGAATGGACTCAGAAATATGCAATGTAAACTTGTGAAGACTTTTTCATATACCACAGAGTACTGTAAATTCTAGTTTTTTTTCAAAATTAGAAGGAAATGGAGCACAATTTATGATTTTGATGTAACATGACTCCCCTTGAATTTTTTTTCATCCATGTAAGTGTGTTTCTGGAGCAAGGGAGAATAAACTTCAAAAAATAACCTTATGACTGTGATAAGAATATTTATCCTCTTTGTATGCTTTGCAGAAGACATTTATTATGGTTTTTAAGGGCTGGACACCTGCATCTTCAGACTACAAGATCTGTAATGCAGTTGTAAAGCAACCGAATTATTTTTGCTGGGAAAAGTAGCTGGTTTTATGTGATGAATACTGTATGTTTGTCATTGAAGTATGTTGTTGTTTCATAAGTGTATTCAAATTTCTTTTTGTTAGTTCACTTAATAATTTGTATTTTTTTATTGTATAGACTAAATATTTTATTTACAATGTCAGTAATTTCATTTTAGACTTACTTGCGTGTGCACAGTATTGACAAGATACAACTGCTAGTAATGAAAATAATTGGAGTATCCCACACATTAGGATATTCTAAAGATTGACTGCAGATTTCTTAAAACCTAAAATGATCTTTGCACTGTAATTCTTTGTATGCTGATTATGGAGAAACACTTTGTTTTGATTCTGTTGCATACTTAATTTTATTGCAATGAGAACTAATTGCACTGCTATGTAGAGAGATATGTAACCATTCTGTTGCTATTCACAACTGATTTTTGATGTAACACTATCCTTTTGACCTTTTACAAATCCAAATGTAGCCTTTTCCATATAAATAAAATGCATTTTCTACTACTTTTCTTGATTTTTTTTAATTTTATTTTAACTCATGCGTATCTTTAAAGTACTTGTTCTAACATTAGAGAATCACCAATAGTATATGTGCGTGTGTCTTATAAAGAGAAGGGCAAATAAAGCTATGCATCATGTACTGCTTAGAACTGGATTGCAATTAATTTTTATGCTAGCTTTAGCCTAATGGATTTAGCATGCTCTGCCCATTGCTGAATATAGGATTTCAAGTAGTTTAAGGTCATTTTACACCTGTATTCATCTATGGAGGAGGTAACCACAAGTGTCTCAACATCAACCACTTAGTTAAGGTGATGTATTTGCAATATCAGAACGTTACAGTAAACTCCTCACACTTGAAGGTAACTTTTCCATTAACTGGCACTTCAGTTGCTTCAGAGTATGTATGTGGAAAACCAGTAGTGCTGGAGAGGGGCAATCTGTTCTTAAAAGGTAGATTAGGAGCAGAAAAACTCTTGATTTCCTACTGTGCATTCTTCTTGGTTATCCGAAAATAAAAATGGGCGACTAAATGTTTTTCTCTGTACCTTGCACATGAAAGAAAACTGACTTCCAGTTGGGAAATTTGTCAACATAAAATATATTTTTAAGATGAGAAATATATTTAATTTGGGGGGTTTTTTATTATTCTAATATATGCTAAATTGGAATTTAGGGTATGAGTGGTAAGTGTGCACAGTAGGAGCTTTTTTCCCTACCAGTGGAATATTAATCTTTGTGTTTGCCAGTTTACTGACCTAAAGGGTCACATATGGGAAAATGTAATTTCTGTGCTACAGTTTTATCTGTGATGTAATGATATTTGAAACAACAGATTGATCGAGACTGGCTCTATTAATCTTAAAATATCCCTGTTCAGTTTGCAAACTGAATAAATGGATTTTTTTGTTATAAACCAGGACAATGTAGCTAGGAAGGCAAAGCCATCATTTACACTTCTTACTCAAATGATGGTAAAAAACTTCGACCATCCCAGTGTGTTCCCAGAGCTTTTATTTTTTCTACATCAGTAGTAATCTGTTTGTATTAGAAGTTATTTAAATGTTTGCAATACCTGTACTGAACTGTATGAAAATTGGAAGTTTGACTTGTATTTTGAGATCCTCACTTTGTTTTGGTTTATCAGTTTGTGTTAGGGGTGGTTTGAAAACATTTTTACTTTAACTGGTAATATTTCTGATGTGTTCTGAGAATGACTTTGCATCACAGTGTGAAACCAGCAGAAGGATGTGAAACCCAAACACCCGTGTGGTAAGGCATGTTAAGCATATGTAGATATTAAAAAAGGAATGTCTTAGCTTTACACCTCTAAAACAGCATCATCACAAGTCTTTGATTCTTATGATCCTTGTAGCAGTTCAGCCTTTCTGCTTTTGAAATTATAGGAATGAAATTATAAATACATGATTCAAAACTTCACTCGTTCAGTGAGCTCGTTGGGTTTAATCTGGAGATAAACATCACTACTGCTCCTTCAGAACTCCGCTAATGCTTTTTATAGAAACGCTCTTTTAAGGGGGTGGGGGGAGCGGGGAATCAGAGCTGAAACATTACTCCCTTCTGTGTTGCCGTGGAATTTAGATGCTGAAAAAAATCTCCAGAGCGGTTAATTAGGGGTGAGATCAGAAAGGGTCTATTTGCCAAGGCTAAGATGGTACAAGACATGCACCACTGTGCCTGAGATGTTACATTTTATAATACCATCCATCCAATCCCAGGTGTGTCCACCCTGTGGCCTTTCCTCTGCTCCGCCCCGGGTCCACCCCCTGAAAATGGGTCTGGGGTGTATTTCGGGACCCCCTGTTCATCCCACCTTCCTCTTCATCAGAGCACAAAGGGTACATAGTTACCCAGGTTTTGACCGTGTTCTGTGGTTTAGGCCCTGATATGCTGTCCTGCCAACAATCTAGGCCTTGCCTTGACAAAAGACTAAACATTTCTATTGGATTCAGGAGTAGGATTGATATAGGGAGCATAGAATGGGGTAAGAGGGTTAAGGAATGTGTAAACAAGGGTGCTACAGAGAAAGGGATGTAAGGGAGGCTGCTTTTAGAGTCTACTTCCACTACTTATAAAACTTACAAGTCTTACAAATATTAGAAAAATAAAAAACATTAGGGGCTTAAGGCATCACTGTGTTGTTTACTGTGATGGAAAAGAAAAAAAAAAAGTAACTTTTTCCCCCGAGAACTGGTTGGTGCTCTGGTGTGTTTTTCGACACAGCTGTACCCAAAAGCTTGCAGTTAAGAGGAAACCAGTGAACCCGTGCGGTTTGTGGCCACAGATCAGCCGAATTAGTCAATTAGCGCTTAGCCGGGCTGTATTTTAGTTTTCTGCGTGCGTGTGCTCCCCGCAGGCTGCGGGCACAGGCCCATGTCCGACCCCGCGCTCACGGTCACCTTGTGTGCGCGCCGCGGCCCCGCCCCTCGTTGCCGTCCCGCGCAGGCGCGGCAGGGGCCGGGCCGGGCCGGCATGGCGGCGGCGGCGGCGGCGGCGGCGGCGCTGGGCCGGGCCGCGGGCCTGGGGCTGGGCCTGGGCCTGGGCCTGGGCCTGGGCCTGGTCACGGGAGGGCGGCGGCTCCTCAGGTGCGGGGCGGGAGCGGGGCTGCGGAGAGCGGGGCGGCGGGAGCGGGGGCCGCCTCGGTGGGGTGGCGGTGACCGGCGGTGCCGTTGTGTGCAGGGCCGGTGGCGCGGCGGAGCAGTGCCTGTCCCGGGGGATCAGCTCGGATCAGCGCCCGAAGCGGCCCCTCACCGCCTATTTCCGTTTTATGGTGGAAAACCGTTCGGCGTTTAGGGAAAAGAACCCAGGTACGAGGTATGAGGGGAGGCGAGTCCGCGGGGCCCGCGGTTTGCTCTGTGCGGGAGCGGGGACACGGCCTGCGCCCCCCGAGCAGGGCTGAGCCGGGAGCCAGAACAGCCCCTAAAACCGAACCGCGTGAAGGAACTAAGGTCCATTACCCTGATTTTAGAGACCCAACCCATCTGTTTATCCATAGCATGCCCCAAGCGAGTCCAGCGTGGCCGTACTCACTGCCTACACGTGTGTTATCTTCGTCTTCTGTGCATCGTAACTCGAAAAAACGAGCATGTGTATGACTTTAAAAATGTTTGCTGAAAGATCTCACCTGGGCAATACATGTTAACAGTGATTTGTGGTTCTCAGTTATTTTCGGGCCTCTGTGCGTTTGAAGTATGCTTTTGCTGATATAACAAGGCGCATATGATTTTGTTTTGATGTTTAGTAATTAGAAAACTACAGGCACTGGATTGTCTTGACTGTAAATGGAAGAAGAAGTAAATGTATGTAGAGGAAAAGGGCTTTCTGTGAATACGTTTAATTTACTATCAAAAACTTTATTTACAGGCAATACAGACACTCTTACCGGAAAGCAGCAAAATGGAAAGCTGTGCTGGTTTTAAAATACTGTTGAAATGAAGGTTAAAATGGTTAAAAAACTGTGGTCGTATTGGGCAAGCCCTGAGGTAAATTTAAGTAGGGGAAACCATTTGATACCCCCCTCAGCAGTTCAGCAGTTCCACAGTCAGAAAGGTTGAGGACTGAACTATCAGAGCTTATTGTAGTTACATACTACACCAGTGTTTTCCACGTTTTCAAAATTTGAATAATCTGCAAATAAATGTAGAACTTTGGGTTTTCTTGTTCCAATAGAGGTAATAGTCAAAAAAACTTGATAATTTATTAGTTCTCTTTTATCATTGACCAAAGCATCATATTTTCAAAGGTTTTATAGTTCATCTACTTGGACTAAAACCTCTCCATCTGTCTTGTTTTTCCAGAATTCTGGAAGTCAGGTTACTGAGAAGAGCTTAGTTCTGCTTTCCCACCATTGAGGTGGCCAAGCTTTACATTTGAGGTGGAAGAAAAGCTCATCTGTTTTTGGTTTTTTAATTGTGGAGGATAAGCCTGTAAAGGATTTTTCAAGAAAAGACCACCTTATATCATTTTTGCACCAGCCTTAAGTTTGGTTGAGGTTGGTTTGGTTGGTTGGTTGGTTTGGTTTGGTTTTGTAATTATTATTCTTTTCCCCTTCACAAATTCAAGTCTGGCTGAAGGCCTCATCAAATGACCATGGTACAAGAGCCAGAGTCAAAGGCAGTCAGCTGAAAACCGAAGTAGACTCAAGTCACCAATTTTGTTTGTGGGAGAAGGAAATTACCTTTTTTTTTAACCTTACTTCTTTTGAATAATATTGTAAATGAAGGACTTCAATAAAGATTACAGAATCACAGAATGTGCTGAGTTGGAAGGGACCCAGAAGGATCACTGTAAAACAGGAGAAGGACATATGTGCTATATCAGGTGGATAAAGTCACATTATACTTGCTTTGAAGAATTCAGCAGACTCTCTTTGCTGAAAAAGGAGAACTGGAAATTTTACTTTTGATTTCTTCCCTGCTCCTCCCTCCAAATTCAGACCATCTTGCACTGTATAGAAGAAGTTCCAAAAGAAAAAAAGAAGATCTCAAAAGAAAAAAAATTGAATTGTTGTGGAGTGATAATAGCTGCCTTAAAATTGTGCTTCGTCTTATAACTGCATGTTTCATTCCAGGTTGAACCAAGAGCAGTGACTCTTTCCCCTCCCCAGAATACTACAGTTCCCTTTAACTGCCACAGGAAGGTAGTTTTATGGAAGGATGAAAACGTTTGTACAGGAAAAAGATACTTGTGACAGCTTTCCTTGGGAAAATTGCAGAACCTTACTACAGATACAATGTTGATCTTTATTTTCATGCTTTCTCGTTTTAATGTACAGAAGCGAGCAGCACAGAGCTGACTAAAAAATTAGCAGGTGCTTGGAGGGAGTTACCAGCATCACAGAAGCAGGTAAGAGTGTATCTTTGCCCTGAGTTCTTTGAACTCTATACAGTCTTGGGGGTTCTTTTATTTGGTTTGGTGTCTCCCCTGTGGATTTTTTGTTTAGCGCGGTGATTTTTTTGATTGGTTGGTTTATTTTTAATCAACAGTTTAAAAAGCACGTGTGTGTGTACAAAGGTTCAGACATCAGTACACCACAGGGTGGTGGGTTGACCCTGTCTGGACACTGAGTGCCCGGCAAAGCCACTCTCAGCTGGGCAGAGGACAGAAAATATACCTAAAGATTCATGGGTTGGGATAAGGGCAGGGAGAGATCCCTCACCAGTTACTGTCAGGGCAAAACAAGCTCCACCTGGGGAAATCAGTTTATTACCAATCAAATCAGAGTAGGCTAATGAGAAATAAAAACTTAAAACACCTTCCCTGCACCTCCTGTTCTTCCCAGACTCAATTTCATTCTCTGTTTCTCTAGTTCCGCCCACCAGTGGCACAGGGGGATGGGGAATGGGGCCTAAGGTCTGTCCATCACATCTTGTCTCTGCTGCTCCTTCCTGCTCAGAGGGAGAACTCTTCACACTCTGCCCCTGCTGGGGCCCTCCTACAGGAAACAGTCCTCCATGAACTGCTCCCAGTGTGAGTCTTTCCCACTCGCTGCAGTTCTTCAGGAACTGCTCCAGCACTGGTCCCTTTCCATGGGGTGCAGTCCCTCATGAATAGGCTGTTCCAGTGTGGGACTCCCCAGAGTCCCAGCCCCCTTCAGGCATCCCCCTGCTCCAGTGTGGGATTCCTCCCTGGGCTGCAGGTGGATCTCTTCTCCCTGTGGACCTCCATGGCTGCAGGGGCACAGCTTCCTCACCGTGGGCTGCACCACAGGCCGCAGGGGAACCTTCTCCATGACCGGGAGCACCTCCTCCCCTCCTTCTCCACTGATCTGTAGAAATAATCTCACATTCTCACATCTGACTCCTCTCTCAGGCTGAAGTGTGGTTTTCTTTTTCCCCTTCTTAATGCTCTTATCCCAGAGGCACCACCGCTGTCACTGGTGGGCTCAGCCTTGCCCAGCTGTGGGTGCCTCTTGAAGCTGGCTGGCATTGGCTCCATTGGACACAGCAGCTTCTCACGGGAGCCAGCCCTGTTCCCCCCTCGCCACCAACACCTGGCCATGCAAACCCAATACAGGAAGATACTCTGATACTTGTACACGACCTGGCTTTTCATAATTTTAGTCTGTTGCCAGAGAAAGGGCACAGCTCTCACTCCATGTGGCTGTGGGGCTGGGAACCGATTATTTTTCCTTTTTAAATGGTAATTATGTACATGGTGCATTACGTGTATAATAACATAAGTTTTGTAAAGTTACTCTGCTTTCATGTGCGTAAGTGAAACCTCAGTTAATTTTGATGGAAGGACCAACTGTCTTTTTTGCTACGTGTAAATTTATTGAAGAGCCATCAATTTGACTTTTAGTCATAAGTAGTGAAGTTTCTCTTAAGAGTGGCCGTTTCATGTGATAATGTAAAACAACTCTAGGACCTGCTAATCACTGCTGAATTTAAGTGCCATTGATAGGAAAGTAGTGATCCTTCTTCCTTGGCTGGTCTTCCTTGATTACAGTTAGCAATTAAATGCAGCTAGTCACTAATTGCAGTTTTCTAGCTACAGTGGTATCCTTTTTTCAGTAGAATTGAGGTGCTCTCATATCCCTTTTGGACTGCTCGCTCTGTGTGCTTTTCCTTTTTTGTGTCTGAAATGGATAACAGGGGGTAGTCAAACAGATGAAAATCTGATGTTCCAGGGTAATTTTTTCCAATCTTAATTTTTTCCCCATAGATTAGAAGTGTTAGCTTGTCTGATGGTCAGGTGGTTCTGACTGAAAGCATCTGTTTAAGGCTGGTGATGGTTTGTGCTGTAGGTTTACGAGGAAGCAAAAAAGACAGATTGGCAAAGATACGGAGAGCAGCTGGCCAAATATAAAGCCCAGCTAACTCCAGCCCAGGCTGCAGCTTTGAAAGAGGAAAGGAGAAAACAACTGGCAAGGAGAAGATCACTCCGGGCAAAAAGAGTAAGCATTTTGAAATTCAAGTTTCTTTTCTCTCAAGGAAGCTGAAGTCTGTCTAGTATATAGAGCAGAGTTGAAGCATGTTTTTAGAAATACAGAACCAACTCAGAATAACAGAAAACACACAAGAAACACAAACCCCCCAAAATGCCATGGACTAAAGATAATTGCTGATGTTGTGGCATTCCTGCACTTGAAGAACACAGAACTAGCACGTATCTTTATGCTTAAAGGTGGCTTCTCTATGCTTTTTTTCTCCCTATTCCTTGAGCTGCCAGAGAAAGGATAGGTAATAAAAGACATTTGGACCAGCAACACTTTCTTTGGATGGAAAGACATCCAGAAATAGCTTTTCACGAAGGCCTTGTACCTCTTACCTCATTGGCCCCTACCAGATAGCAGCTCTTTGAAGTGGCCTTTTTTCCTTCCTTTCTTTGGACTCTGTGGCTTTGCTATCTGTGTGGCTGCTGCCATAGTGAATTAGGGCTGCAGAGGTACATCTGTTTACTGGTATCCTTTTCTAGCATATTCAAGTGGACCATCTTCCCTATTCCCTTCTAGCTGGTTTATATATAAATCCTGAGAGACAGAACCATCTATAAAGGTATGATATTGTGGTTGGTCCAGTAGCAAAATCACCTATTGCTTGCTCATTTCTGTGAATTAAAACTGCTGGTGTGACACTGCCCTAACTAGCAAAAGTGAAATTAATTTGGTTTAAAAGACCTCTACTTACAGAGGAAGTTTTTAATCCAAACGATTGTGTTGGTCCTTTTTTCAGAGTATGGCAGCACAAGGAATTTAGCTAGCATATTTAATGCCTAAGCAGATGTTAATTTGCAGCACCCAGGCTCCAGTGGGAATGTCAGGACTGGAGGAAACAAGAAGCGTAATTGCATTCATAACTTGCTGTACTTTCCTTCTCGTGCCATCATCCCTGCAGGCAAAGTGTTCTGATAGCAGAAACCCAGTTCTGTTTCCCTGGAAATTGGTTCTGTTCCACCTTCTCACCTCCCACAGTCCACCACCTGCCCTCCTCTCTGCAAGCAGGCTGTATTTCACAGCAAAAACAGAAGCCTTATGAAGAATAATAGAAAACCTGTCATCATGGTTTTCTTACA
This sequence comes from Lepidothrix coronata, assembly GCF_001604755.1. Classification (NCBI taxonomy): domain Eukaryota; kingdom Metazoa; phylum Chordata; class Aves; order Passeriformes; family Pipridae; genus Lepidothrix; species Lepidothrix coronata. Next base: position 1,505,872 of record NW_016690304.1, read on the forward strand.
GAGGAATTTAATAACAGTCTTTGGTTTCTGGAAGACTTAGCTGAAGTAAGAATCAGTTTAAAATGCTTTTTTTATATCTGTGAAAACTCAAGTTGTTAGCTTTTCTTAGTTTAGTTTAGCATTAAGTCTTGACAAGCACAGAGAGCATCATGACACACAGTCCAGTTTACAGAATAAAACACCAAAGAAAGAATTTGTGTTTGATTTTTGAGTAAAATATGAAGTCAAATGGTAAGCTTAACTTTGGAAAAAATGAATGCCTGGTAGATGGAATAACTTTTCTTGTTGTTTTTAAAGGAATTGACTGTGCTTGGAAAACCTAAAAGACCTCGTAGCGGCCTTAACATTTTTGTGGCAGAAAAATTTCAAGAAAGTGAGGGAATTTCACCTGCGGTAAGCCAGGAAGGATTGTTTTTTAAAATAGATCCATCGTGTTCAGAAAAATCTGGTTTAGATTCTGTCATTTTCAAAGAAATTGTTCAGTAGTTCAATATCTGCATGTTGCTTTGCTTAGGTTACCTTTTTTGGGCTGCAGTGATCTACCCGTATACTGCTGCTGGCATGGCCTTTATAAACTGCTGTGTGGGTATACAGACTTAAAGTATTTGCAGTATTTTTTGCACTTCAGTTTTACAGACTTCATCTGTTCCCTCTGTAAGGAGAGAATTATTCTTCTCTTTGTTTTGGTGTAGAAATACGTAAGTTTTTCAAAGAGTTGTGGTGGTCTGCTCCTGTTCCTGCAGTACGAGTTCATTGTACCTCCTGTAGCTCAGGTGGTGTTACAGAATATGCCAGAGTTCCTCAGCAAACTCACAAGTTCTGCACTAAACTGCACTTTGGGGTGATGTAAATTACACTGGTGGATTACTCGAAGTGTTGGAGACCTCCCCTGTGTGTCTAATATGTTCCTTACCCTACACATTTAATCAGCACATTGGGATGGTGGATCTAGTTTGTTCCTTGGTTTTCCATGTACAAGGCAGGCTTCTCCAGTCAGCTGAGGCCTGGGCTGTAAACATGGCTCAGATGATGCCCAGCAGCTTGTTTTGAACCATATAGTGTATTATTTGCCTACATTAAAAGGGTGGGGGATTATACCTGTGTGACTTTGTACTTTTTTGCATTGGTTTAAGTTTGACTTTCACTTGTGTGGCATTCATCTGTACCCCTCTGAGATCAGTCTGTTCCTAAAATAACCCTCCTGTATTGCATGTTCTGTATCCTGTAGGCAAAGCTGAAGAAATTATTTGATGCCTGGCAAAAACTCTCCACTTCTCAAAAGCAGGTATGTCAGTGGATTTGGATGAGGCTCTGATGTAATCAGAAAATGACAAACTTGAGTCAAAGTTGATATATTCATACAAAATCTTGAACTTAAGTTGCTCAAAATATAATACTGAGGAAAATACTCCGAGATCTTCATGCATCTTGAAAAAGATTGTTACCTTTATTGCAGTAGTGACCATTTTATTCACAGTGTTGTTGAAATGTAAGCCAGTGGGACAGGATGGAAGTTCAGTGTGCCTGGTAGTGGATGCTGAGCAGCGTCTAGAGGGAAAGGTGAAATAATGTGCAACAATTTGATTTTTTCCTAATAATACATGATATCTTTAAACATCATCATAACAATTTGCTGCTCATAGAAAGACTTCTGACAGGGAAAAGCAACAAATCTACAAATGATGTGCGTAGGGTAATTTATTAACTTTGGTTGTCTGGGGGATTATTCTCTGCCAGCTTTCTCAGTATACTGAAATACAAATCTGCACGTGGCCATATGAAAAGTGAGAGCTGCTACACTGAAATCTAATCTGAAAATGTCACAGTTTAGGTATTCTGTACCTTACTATTCTTCCTCCCAAATGGCCTTTGTCCAGATCAGTTTTGAGTGTGCTTAGGACACACCCTAGGTTCATGATCTTACTGTAGGAAAAAAATTGGAATAATTCTGCAGCGATATCTATTCCTGTTCATCACATAATCCACCTCTCTCAAACTAGTGCTCAGACAAAAAGCCTTAGCTGTTAGTAGCAATATTGAATAAACTTCCGCTTCAGTAGTGGGCAGCTCTTGACATAACCGTAATTTAGTGCTAAAGTTTTGTATTTTTCTGCAAGTTTGATTTTTTATTTATTTTTTTTTTTAATTATCCGGAGGCGAACGCAAATACTTGGGCTGTTCCAGTGCCCAGGTGTTGTTCTAAGTCACCTTTGTGTCATGGCACTTTTCCAGACAAAGCCCCTTCTGTAACCTTATTTTCCTCTAGCAATACCTGCAGCTTGCTGAAGACGATAAGGTTCGGTATGAGAACGAAATGAAGTCATGGGAAGCAAAAATGGTTGAGCTGGGACGTGAAGACCTGGTGCGTTCCAAAAAGAAAAGGCTAAAAAAGAAACCTACTGGAACTGCAAAGCAAGCTGAGGCGGCCAGAACTTCCTTGGGTAACAAGGCAAAATTAAAGTTGAAAAAACCAGAAGAGTAAAATGGTTAAGTATTTTGTATTTAATCCCTTTTGGTTGTCATGTCTCTATCCTGTTACGTTAATGCTGCAGTCAGTGTTAGCACTGAAATCTGAAAGCCCTAAAAACCCATGAAAGGGTCCAGTGGAAAGGTGATCAGGTAAGAGAGGAGTCATTGTCTCTCAGAACTGACTGAAATAATCACTGCAGGTATAAGCTGAACTGTGGAACAGCAATCAGTTAATCAAACTATGAATACTGATACTCACTGACATCAGCACAGCTCTCCAGTAATGGTAGATAACAGCCAGCTTTTATAAGATATTTTTTTATAAAAGAAAGAATCTTCTACAATGTTACCATCTAAAATCTGTAAATAAAAGCTGAAATCTGAGTTAGTGATGCTGTGTTTTATTCCCTCCGTGGTATTGGTAGTGAAGACAAATGCTCTACATTTCAATAACAGGCACGAGAAATATCATGGCTGGGAAGGGCTCTACCCACGTTAGTTTTTTTATTTCAGCAGAGTATTTCCGTCTCACCGTCATGTCCTACGACCACTAAGTTGCCATCTGCAAAGTCCTGCACTACAGGACCCTCCTGGGCAGCAGAGCTTGTGCCCACAGGCCAGTGTGTCAATTCATGCAGCTCTGCACACTGCAAGTACATTTTCCATCTCTTTCTGCCAAGGAAATGCCCTGGACAGGTTCTTCTGTGAAATCTCCCAGACAAGATCTCCTGCACAGAATCCGACCACCTGGAGGAATTTGGGCTTCTTGTGTTTGATGTCTGTATAGTATTTGGGTGTTTTGTTTAATTTTTGTTTCCCACGGGCAGATTTTCAGGGTTGTGCTGAGAATCACTGTGAGCTTTTACTTTCTTTTTTAAATTTATTTAATACTGCCCCAAAGAAATATCGTTATTTGTGCCATTTTTAGTTCATATCCATCCTGTGTCCCACAGACTGTGCAAATGAGGAGCTGTTCTCTCTTTTTCAGCAAGTTTTGTATCCCGCTTTTGAAACCTTCTCTGGAACTGCAGTTGCAATATCTGTGTGCAGAGGTGGAGGGAAAAGAGCCCCAGCACAGCCAGGGAGCATCAGCATTTGGTTTTTCCAGAGCTGTCCTTGTAAGACCCGAGTGCTCTGGAAGTTTAGTCCAAGGGCTGCAGGGTGTCAGCCCTCTGGCCTGCAGGCAGGGACAGGGAATTAGCACTTCTGTGGCACAGCTGCCCTCCGCAACAGCATGTCCATCCTACCAAGGGATCTCCTCGGGGTAGTGCCTGAAGGTTAGGTCTTCTTGTAAGGCCTCTCTCAAGAACATATTGAGGAGAAAAACACCAGTGAACCTCTCAAGAGTGGCACTGTGTTAGGTGAAAGAACTCAGCAGTGCCTGTGCACTTCCAGGCTCCTGGGAGAGACGTGAAGGATCACCAGGGCAGGGTGTGACCTATTGCCATGTGCACTGGAAACCCAGGTCAACTCCCCAGGGCATTCATCACACACCTGCCAACCACTCTTGGTTGGCACTCACAACAGAACCACTACTTCCAGCACTCGCTTCTCACCCAGCCCACAGAGGTTCTTTATCCTGCCTGGGAGAGACACTGAAGGACTAGACAGGATGACTCTCTTTGCATTGCACAGACAAGCCTTGAGCACATCTCTGGTGTTGGTGTGGGGAGGTGACCCTGAGCAAGTACAAATGCCATCAGCCTCCTGGGGGAGCCTTGAAGTTATGTGGGACAAAGAGTGTCTCGGTGTCACTTTGCATTTACAGTACTAAACCCTGGCAAAGCCCCTGCATGCAGCTCTGGGATCTGCTTCTGTGGCCAGAGCTCCCTATGTCCGTCCCTCAGGCCGTGGGGCACCTCAGATAGTGGCAGAGCAGGTGGCACCCCACAGGGCTGAGGTGCATCCAGGCTCTGGGCGTGGCAGCAGGAGCCCTGGGAGATACTGCCCCTGCTGCCATGAACTGTCTGTGTGTGTGTGCAAGGGAAGGACTCGTGTGTCTGAAAACCCTTGTGTCACCGAGCAGTTAGCCCCCGTCAGGGCACCACTGACTCTTGGCCAACTGGCCATCCACCAGGACCCCAGAGGCCATTTTCCAGCACTGCTATGCAGCATGTCATTCCCAGTCTGTCCGGACATCCGGGGTTGCCCCATCCCAGGGACAGAATCCAGCTCTCCCCCTTATTGAACTTCCTATGGTTGATGATTGCCCAGACCTCTGATTTGAGGTCTCTGTGCATGTCCTCCCTCTTCCATGAGGCCCTAGAGTGTCACAATAGCCCCTTGATTCCATGGGAATCTGCAGTGTTCAGTGTTCCATTGGTTACATGAGGCTCTATATTGTCACAAAGGCATTGAAATGGGAGCGGATCTCCTTTCTAAATGACTCAATAAATCAGGAGTTTTAGCTTAGATAAAAATTATATCCTAATCAACAAAAGGATTTGCTTTCTTGGCATAGTAGTGGTCTGGTCTTTTAAGACTACAATTAGTTTCAGGATGTAGAAGGTAGATGATACATGGAAACTAATAGAGAGTGTATTGTATGCCCACCTTCAAGAAATTATCTTACATGCCTCAGAAAACTTGTTCAATAAGAGATTATTCTGTTAAGAAGAAATTCATTTAAATATTGTTTAAGCTAATGGGAAGTCCTCGTTATCTTTAACCAACAATGTGTCTTAGCTGGTCCTAGGACATTTAGTTTAGCGGTTAGAGCTCAGATGGATCCATCAGAGATGCTGGTACGCCTGTCAAGTGAGAAGACCAGTCTGCAAAAATGACTGCCCCTCCCGGAAGAAACGGACGCTAGATGGCAGCCTTGCTCCACAAATAAAATCCAAGATGCTCTTTGACCCCCCAAATCATGACATAATTATGGATTGCTTGTGAAGGGGAGAGGTCTTTCAGGTATCACTGTATTTATATTCCGAAATCATCACAGGGACAGCAGTGACGTCACTGAGGACACGGGTGCCACCCCTGGGGACATCAGTGTCATCACAGGGTGATGACATCACTTAGGTGACATCATTTAGGACACCAGTGCCAAAACCTGTGGACTAAGTATCATGCAAAGTCGATATATTTATAAACACATAAGAACTGTAAAGTCCGTATCATAAAGTCCTTTCAGTCGCTGTATATCTTTTTCCATTCCTGAAACCGTTCCCATTCTGATCCTTGTTCCTCCACAGGCCGTGACAAGAAGTGCCTGTCAGAACTGCCAAGATGGACGCAAAAGAATCTTAAGTGGGCATATTCTCTGCTCTGCCCTGCACTCCCTAGTGCTGGCGTCAAAACTCAGCCTCTCCACTTCCCTCTCCTAAGGGACTCGTTCTTAGACGTCCCTTTCCCCTACACTCATTTCAAAAACCCTCCCGGCAATTCCCAAGCTTGTACCCGGCTCTCATCCCCTCTCTGGCTCAGAGGCTCCCCTTGGTGTTGGCTATCCTGTTACTTTGCTGAGCATCCTGATATTGAAAGCAAGACATTGCACTTACCAGCGTGATCAAAGCCAGCTGGAAATGGGAACAGGCTTCATGAACAAACACCAAAAATGGCCAGAAAAGCCAATGCTGGGATCATCTTCCAGTTGCTCCTAATCTGTGCTGCCACCAAGAGCATCACTGTCTCTCATAGTGACGATAGAGAACAAAGTCATGGGTGGTCCCAGGGGGTCTTGCTCTTTAACTGGTATTTAAATTGATATTCCTCAGATATAAGGGAATCATGGAGGCTTTCCTGACTCTGACACGTGTGTCTTGTTATCCATCAAACCACTGGTTGTGGCTCTGAGAGAACCAGCACTCGCTTAGAATTGGAATGATGTTTTACAAGCCTCAAGCACAGCTGAAGAATCTCTTGTTTCTCTCTTTGGAAGAGATATGTGAGTCCTGAGGCATTAGGCCAATGCTTGCTGCATTTTATTAACATTTTTACAATTAAACAAGGGGTTGATAAGATTGACAGGGAAGATATGACTCAAGAGCTTGTTAGACAGCAGCCTCTAAACTCTTCGGGCGATGCAAAGAGCAGCAGCGGTTGAAGAGTGTTTTCCAGCACGAGATTAATCAATAATAACATGCTCACTGACATAAAAGTTACTTCTTAAAAGCAATTTATTATGCATTGAAATGCAGGAGGTAGAGTGTTTGACAGAGCCTCTGCAGAATGATGGAGAATAGTCCTGTCTGATTTCTCCTTCTCTTATTGTGCCAGCAAGAGCAATCAATCATCTTTAGGGGTTTTTTTCCCCCCTGTGATCATCTGTAGTTTAGGGGAAAACAGTATCCAGCAGCATTAATTATTTAATCTACATTGCCTTTTTCCTCTACGTGGGAGGACTTGGTACTGTGCTGGGAAGTGGGGCCAATAGAATTTCTGGGATTTGGAGCTTGAGCGCTTTCTGTTTTCTTTTTTAGAGGTTAACACTGGAGACTCAGCTCCCTCTATGGTCAAAAGAGGGGGACACACCTTCCTGCAGGATGTCTTTACAGAGGATGCTCTCGCAGAGTTGGATATTCTCTGTTCAGTAGTTGAATTCTTGCCTCTTCCTAAAATTGTGATGTAGATCCCACTTGAGGTGGTAAATCTCTCAAGTGTATGAGTCTGGGCCTACACACCTGCTAAGATGTGACTGGAGATGTGAAAGAGTTCGTAAATGAGTTTCTAACAATCAGAATCACACAATCATTTAGGCTGGAAAAGACTGCCAAGATTGAGTCCAACCTGTGACCGATCCCCACCTTGTCAACCAGATCAGAGCACCGAGCGCAGAGGGATGTGGAGATGGGATTTTGGGTTTGCATCCCCACCTGCTGGGCACAGCTGGGTTTGGATGCTCCTTAGCAGAGCTGTGAGGTGTAACACGGGCAGCAGCTCCTCCTCTCTTGCTTTGGGGGCTTAAATTGAAACACTCAGAAGCTCAGTCACCTCTGAGCTGCTCTGCTGGGAGAGCAGCACAGGGACACCTCCAAAGGCCACATAGCCTATTCATGGTCAGGAAGATTTTGCTGCTGAATCTTTTCCATCAGCTGCAGATCACACTGCTCTGATCCCAGGCACTTCAGGGAAGTGGCATAAATCCATGCTGTGGTTTCTGTGCCACACAGACAGCAAGAAGCATTATACAGTTGTCTCGGGCTAATTCCCACCATGGGGCTGTGGAGAGTAGTTGGTTTTCAACAGACTTTGTCAGGGGACCATAAGTGCTTCTGCATGTCTGTACACCAACACAGTGGCGGCAGCTGTGGCTGTGTTATAGGACCAAGTCCACTGTGAGGCTTGGAGACAGTAAACTGGTATGTGTGAGGACATGCAGAAGATGGTAGAATACGGTTTTACAACATGGGGCTTAGCTGTGTTCCAGACACCCATCTTGCAATCAGCTTTCTCGGGGGGTTTCTCCCATGCTGAGGTTCAATTTACTGTGCAATATGGGATAGCCAATATTTTATTGCTCTGTTAGTGAATATGTTTGTTGTCAGCGTGCAAGAAAAAAGAAACAAAGATGGAAATTCTCTGGCATTTACGTGACATTGGAGAGGATTTGGGGCCTGTTTGGTAACAAGCAATCTTTGGTAACAAGCAAGGCTTTTAATTTCTGCTTGCTTGCTTGCTGTGCCGTGGGGTTTCTGTTTTGAAGGGAGAGGTTATTGCCTCTCTCTCCTGCCTCCAGAGTGGAGCTAGAAAGTTCTTCACTGACAAGCAGCTCTGAAGAAATCAGTGGGAAACCAATTGCAACACTGAAAGAGTTGAAATTGCAAACATCACTACAGCCACTATGAAGGCAGCACCACGAGGTACTTGTTGCAGTAATCCAAATCCTGTTGGAAAGGTGCCTCTGGCAGGGAGCAGTGCCTCTACCTAGTCCTTGGCAAGCAGGATTTTTCTCTTGAGTTTGAACAGCTTCTGCTGGAAAGGTGTTAGGAGCTGTCTGGGTTGTGGTCTAAATGTTTGGTAACAGCTTGCATTGCTTTCCAACCTGGACTGAGCTGATGGAGTGCTAAGAAGCTTGTATCCAACTCTTTTAATATGTTTTGGGCTAATGCAGTCCAATGGTAGAACCATTGCCATTACACTGGGAATTGTCATCTTCTTGATTTTACAAGTCTGGCTTAATTTTTGAGGTCTATTTTGCAACTGCCAAGAGCATCACTTGATGCAATAAAACAAACCCCAAACAACAAACCACCCCAATGTATTCTGGAGTGATGCTGGTCTGCTGTTGTGATGGCTGACCAAAACCAGCATGCAGCAGGATGTGGTAATACATGGAAATTGCTCCAAAGTGGGCTGGATCCCAGTGCTCAGGGTGGTGAAACGCTGTCAAAATGCTTGTGCAGGCAGCAAAAAGAAAGCTGCAAATGTAAGGATCTCATTCAAACCTCCTCTGAGGTGCCTTTGCATGTAGCATGTGCTATGCAGCTAAACCAGAATCCAAACCAATTGATTACCTAAGCTGTTTTAGGCTCATGGTGCTGGAAATCGTCTCACAGGTGTCTTAACCCAGACATCTGAACTCTTGCAGCTATAGAAGAAAGTCCAGGGCCAAAATCTGACCTCTGCCAGCTCCTGGGTGCCTGTAACCTGCTCCCCAGTGAGACCTGAGAACTACCAGTGAGCCAGGGGAGGAGTAGAAGAGGGGATTTGTTAGGTTAGATTTCCAGGTGCCTTTTGGTTCTATGGATGTCTCAGGTCCAGTTGCTGCCTCAAAGGAGTGGCACTAAGAAAGTAATAAACAAACAACTCCCCCTGCTTTGAGTGAGGGCTCTGTCAGTTTGCTGCACCCAGAGCATCCTCAATAAAAAGGGCAGCAGTGTGGCACCTGAGGGCATCTGGGAATGCCAGGACCTGTGTCCCAGCAGCAACATGATGCTTACATTTGTTTGGTACCTCTCTGTGCATGTCTAGAGGGTTTCCTGGGGCAGTAGAGATGGCATTTGGTGGAATCTCATGCACACAAATGCCCTGGGAAGACAGTGCTTACACTGGTGCAGCTTGGTCTGTCTTGTCCTTTTATGTCACTGGTCTTTAATAAATCCACTGACTTTGGAAAGAAATGTGTGTTTTGAGCATGGCAATTGTCAGACCTATAGAGATCACAGGAGTGTGAAAGCAGACACGGAACCTGCACAGGAACAAGGGCAGACTCCCAGAGCAATAGTGTTAATGGGAGGGACAGGCTGGGGGGACCAGAGGGTGGCACTGGAATAGATCTGGAATGCTGCAAGGAGGTGTCACCTCCCAGCTGGCCCTTAAGCACCTCCTGTGGGTGCTAACTGGGACAAGATGGAGCTCAGGGTCCTTTGAGCAGGACTGTTCCCTGGAAAGGAAAACTTGAAGTGTTCTTGCCATAAACATTGTCAGAAATGTCTGGTGTGGGGTCAGCATGGACAGGAAGCCCTCAGGATGCCCAGGAAATGTCAGTGTTGCAATCTGCTCCTCAGCATCCTGGGTGGTTCAAGGAGCTGAAAGCTTCCTGTTTTCAACTCGTGGTAGATGATGTCTAACACAAACAGCTCATTTTTTTTTTTTTTTGAAAGGCAACAAGTTCTTCTGGGGAGCTACACATGAGGCTGTAAAACTGGAGAAGAAGGAAGAACAATAATCCCCTGTATCTGTTTTTCTTCCAGAGAACTTCCATTTTTTTTGACCGTTTTGCCATTTTACAGTCTTGGGCTGCAGTTATTAAGCTAAGTCACTTCTGAAGTTTCTAGGAGGAAAATGTTAAAAATGTATTATGCTGTGTCCTTTAACTTCTGTAGAGTTTATATAAAACCAGATCTCTGTAGTTCTTTAATACATACACAAGATGCACAACATAAATATTTATTTTTGAGGGCTCATATTTCAGCACTTTGAGTAGCTTCTGTCCTGAACAACTTGGAAACAAGAAAAGAAATCAGATTCCTTTTCATTCCCTCAATTTCAGGGCAATTTTCTGTAAGACAAGAACTTCTGCTGCCTGCCAAGTAGGAATAGTGTACAGTTGTTTCAGGAGCTGAGCCCCTACGTGCACAATATAAAGTTGCATGGATAAGATTGCAGGAGAGAACTTGCTCATGTAGAAAACAGCTACTGTTTTTGAGCTGTTTAGTTACAAATGAAATCAACTGGAAAATTTTGGGCTAACCAGGCATAATGTTTCTTTATGTAAACCCATGTTTGGCTTTCATTGTGAGGGCCCTTTAGAGGTCACTTGGTTTTATATTGCTTTTTGAAAGTCTGTTCCTCTGATTGCTGTGAGTTTTCTTCTAGTCCTCCTCCCTCAGAGGTGTGTTCCTGTGTTTAATTTTATGTCCTGTAAATTTTGATTAAGCTGGTGCTGTACTTTGAGACAAGGCTCAGAGTGTCTGCTCAAGACCAGATTTGCCTCTGAGGCAACCCAGGGTTGTAAACAGCCTAAATCCAGGCTGTCCTTACAACAGCATCTCACAGTTGAGTTACAAGTGTCCTGTGTCATAGGTACATGAGTGGTTGCCTCTGATTTATCACATTTGATCTTGGCAAAATCAGGTTTAGGTTTGTGGCCCCCTTCCAACCCAGGGTATTCTATGATTCCATGCCCAATGGGTGCCTGATTTGCCATCCCACATGGTGGGTTGTGCCCCAGCAGTCACTCAGCTGATCTGCCTGGGCTTGCAATGCCATGGCCACCTGCCTGATGTGAGCCACGGAGTGGTGGAATGTGAAAGGGAGAAAAAAATGTTCTCCTCTACCATCAAATCTCTCTTGGCCTCTGCTCCCTCCAGACTTGCACAGAACCACACTAACAAAACTAAATGACAGGAGCAGTTGACTTGGGCTGTGTTAACATCATGGATGTTTGGATGGAAAATACAGGTCTTGATCCTCACAAATCACGTGTGGGAAACACTAACTTAGTTTTGCTGCTGCTCCTTTTTGTTCCTAGGTAGCAGTCAGATTATTTTCTGAAAATGATTCAGTAATTATGTCCCCAGGTTTTGGAGATTAACTGCTTGACTGACGAATTTCTTAGTCTGATCTGCACCACACCAGTTATGGATGCTTTTGAGGATTTTCAGTGTGATGTAGCCTGTAGTTTCCAGGGTCATCCTTCTTGCCCGTCTTGAAAATCAGGACAGTGTTCGCCAGCTTCCAGTCAGCTGGGACCTCTCCAGATTCCCAAAACAGCTCAAAAATCAAGAGAGGCCTTGCAATGACATCAGCCAGCTCCTTAAGTATTCTCGGATGAAAACATGTTTTGAGGAGGGTGGCTCTGGCTTTTGAGGCTTGTAGGCTGTTATTGCTCTCATGGCTACAAACCCTCTTGCAATTCTCAGCCTAACTGGGTTCTGGGCCAACCTGCACCCATTTGTTCTCATGCCACCATTGTCCTCTCACTCAAATGGCTCCTCTCCCCGCCCCCGCTGTGGCTCTTCCTCTCCCACCCACATATTTACACCAAGATATTCCCTTCTACCTGTGTTTTTAGCCATATTAAACAAACCAAGCCCTCTGTTTCCTGGTATTATGTGAAGGTGTACGTGAAGATTAGCAAAGCTTGCAATGATGCATCCAAAGAGGCTCTTTTCAGGGTTGAAGGAACAAACAAGTTTTCCTCTTACCCTCTCGAGAGCAAGTTGTTACTTAGACATAAACGTGCTTTTAAAGGATGTTTCCCAAACAGCAACATTTTTCTGGAAGACTGGGGTCCTCGGTGTTTGCAGAGGTTTTTATAATCAGAAAACACAGCTCTTTTGGGATTGTCTTGAAGAGATGTTTTCTGTCTTGGCAAACACGCAGGAAGAAAACCTATTTTGCGAGGCTGATAGCGGATTACTAACAGATCTGTTTGTTCCCTTTTCTGCTAAAAAGAACATGTGATATCTAGGAATACTTCTAAAAACAACCCCACGAGGGCAGTTTGCTTGAGATAAAAGTTCTGTCTGGAGACTTGTGCGAGATGCCATCTTCTGTGAGGAGACAGCTTGGATGGCACAGTGACAGCAGACAAACAGCTACTGCTTGTAACACAGCAAACTACGAGTGCCAAGAGCTGATGCTTGTCTATCTGCTTCAAACCAGGGTAAAAACAAAAGTGAGGGAGGTTAAGAGGAAAATTTTTAAATGCCACACCTGAATGTGTGTAAAAGAATGTACAGACTTATAAATTCTAAAGCCAGGATGTGTTCTGTAGATTAACCAGAAATACTCAATTTTAGTTTTAATGAACCTAATGTCTTAATATGGGCACTTGCTCCTGTTGCCACCTCCCAGGAGATGAGCAGTTGCTCCGGGTAGTGTGTCAGGCAGGTGGCAGGGGCAGCACCCCATAACACAGTGAGATGCAGTTGCTGTGTGTTTTAATTTTTGGGAAATGAGCCTGTCATGGTTTGAGCCAAATGCTGCTGAGGTATTTGTTGAGTTCACACTTACTGGACAATGCTCTTAATAACGTGCTTCGACTTTTAGTCAGCCCTGAAGTGCTCAGGCAGTTCTACTAGATGATGGTGTAGGTTCCTTTCTAGCTCTAACTATTCTGCAACGCAATTGCTTCAAAATGTTCCTTTCCACCACTAAAATGCCCTTTGGATATTTGTCAGGTGGTGTTTGCCCTGGATGTCTGGAAATCACTGTGCTAGTAGGCAGCTGGTCCCAAATAATATTTCACTTACTGTGTTTGAAACCCGGCACCCAGCCTTTGTCTCATGGGGTCCCACCTGATCCACCCAGAGCAGAGTGGATTTTAATCCACAGATTAACAGACTGGAGTTTAATGCTATGTCAACCAGTAGCTCCTGCCTTATATTTTGCACAGAACAAAAACTCTCCTCAAAAAAATATTAGAGAATGGTTTGAGTTGGAAGGGACCTTAACGATTATCCCATTTCACCCCCTGCCATGGGCAGGGACACCTCCCACTAGCTCAGGTTGCTCCAAGCCCCATCCAACCTGGCCTTGGACACTTCCAGGGATCCAGGGGCAGCCACAGCTTCTCTGGGCAACCTGTGCCAGGGCCTCCCCACCCTCACAGGGAAGAATTCCTTCCCAATATCCCATCTATCCCTGCCCTCTGTCAGTGGGAAGCCATTCCCCCTTGTCCAGTCCCTCCATCCCTTGTCCCAAGTCCCTCTCCAGCTCTCCTGCAGCCCCTTTAGGCACTGGAAGGGGCTCTCAGGTCTCCCTGGATCCTTCCCTTCTCCGGGTGAACCCCCCCAGCTCTCCCAGCCTGGCTCCAGAGCAGAGGGGCTCCAGCCCTTGGAGATTTATGTCCCTTCAGGAACACTGCGAATCCAGCAAATGCAGCTTAAAACCAGTTATACAGATTAAGAACAACTGGACGCTGGAATAGTCCTGGGATTAAACTGTGTCATCAGCTTCAGCTGATCTTGCGCCGGCCAAGTATTCCTTATGCACAGCGCGTCAGTGCAGGGCTCTGGAAGCGAGGGGTCCTCCTTATGTTTAGCACTCAGCCAGGGATAACTGACAAACCAGGTGGGCTCACAAACTGCTTTTTTTTTTTTTTTTTTGCGAGTGGTGTATTTTAACAGTAACACCCCCCCCGGCATTTATAACATTTCAACGCCCCCCCTCCTTTAACGTGAGGGGAGCGCCTTTCCCGCCGCTCCTCCCTGAGGGCGGGAGCGCCCGGCAGGGGGCGGTAACCGCGGGGCGGAGCGGCCGCGCCGGGACCCGGGAGGAGGAGGAGGAGGAGGAAGGAAAGAAGGAAGGAAAGAAGGAAGGAAGGAAAGAAGGAGGCGGCGGCAGCAGGAGCGATGGTGAGCGGGGAGTGCGCGGGGAGAGAGACACAGGGGTGTCCCGGCGCGGCCTGTGAGGCTGCGAGGCCGGGGCCTTGTCCGGCGCGGTGGCGTGGGGGCGTCGCGGTCGGGCCTCGGCGAGGCCCGTGCCCTTCCTCTAAACCTGGATGTGTCCCTCTTGTCCATGCACTGCTTCCCTTATATCCCACAGTTTCAGGGCGGGGGGGGGTTAGGAAGGGCGTTTTCACCTGTCTCTGTGTATTCGTAGCACCCAGCTGGGGTAGAAATCGTGTTTTCCTCTGAGATTTTGGTGAAGATGCCTGTCTGGCTGATAGACATCCTGTTTGCTTATTGATTATAATTTTTTTTAGAGGCCCTGTTTGCGTATTGACTCCTGGTTTTTTAGAGACTCTGTTTTCTTATTGACTATCATTTTTTTTTAGCTAGAAGCAAACTTCACGATTGCTTGGAATACAGCCGGCTCCGGCACGCCGCGGCATGGCATGTATCTTCCAGTTCCTCAAACCTGGAAAGGGCACTAGTTTTTTTTTTTTAATCCATCAGGAGGGTACTTTGAAATCACAGCTGCTGCTGAGTGATAGATGAAACAGCATTATCTGTGTCCTGCTGCTTTTTCCCGCTCGGTCGTGGTCTCTCCATTCCCAAACACTCAAGTGCTGCTGCTTCTTCCCACTCTGGCGTGGAGCTGTGCCTGGGACAGCACGGCTTGTGTTCGGGTTGGTTTCAGCTGCCAAAATTTGGAACTGGGTAAATGCTTCGCATCTTGTGCACGGGGTGGTCCAGACTGGCCTGGGGCTGCTGGAGCCCTGCTGTGTGGTCAGGCTGTTCTCCTTAGTCCCTCTGTGCCAAGGCTTTGCAGGGAAAGCTGCTACTTATTGCACCTGGAAGACCTGCTCAGGTCTGCTCTTTTATTCATTAGATTGGACAGTAGCTATTGCACGGGATTCCTGGTTTCTGTAAAGTTAGGGAAGTTGGCTTTGTACTCAGGGGCTGAGTGTTTCTCTGGAGAGACACTAACACATAACATTTTTCCTAAACTGGGGTTTTACTCTGCGATCCTTCCCACAACCTTAGCAAAACAGAGCATGAGGCACTGGAAATCTTACCTAGGTGGAGAAAAATGTTGCTTCTCCCATGGGCTGCTCACTTCCAGCCGTCTCGGAGCTTCCCACCCTCTTACTCCCCTTAGAATTCCTAGCTGAACTGCTGACCTGAGCAGGGGGGAGGGTCTGCTGAGGTGGCTGACGCCTTGCTCCCTGCCCTGGATTTCTCCAGCGCTGTCTGGTGGTGTGGAGATAACCCCAATCACAGCGTTTATTGTGTGTGGTTTGCCTGCCGTGGCAGCGATCACAGCCTTGCTGTGACTCCTGTGGTAAAAGGGATTCAGTAGAGCCCCTTTCTGTGTAAGGAGTTTGAGGTGCTGCTCGTTTCTTCTTCCAAGCACACAGTTCTGGCAATAAAAAGGTGTAGCTTCCATCTGATCATCTTCTGCACCAGCTGCTCCCACCACAGACCCCTGGCATGCACTGGGGGTTGTCTCAGAAGGCCTGATCTGTTCACACACTGGTTTTGGAAATGGAATGATGTGGTTTTTTACCTAGAACTGCTGAGAAGGACTTGGGGGTGCTGGTGGGCGAGAGCTGGATATGCCCCAGCTGTGTGTGCTGGCACCCAGAACCCCCCTGCTCTGGGCTGATTCCACAGCAGGGGCAGCAGAGCAGGGGGGGATTCTGCCCTTCTGCCCCTCAGGTGAGACCCCCCCGCCCTGCAGAGCTGCCTCCATCTCTGGGGAACAGCACAGGAAGGACATGGAGCTGCTGGAGCCAGTCCAGAGGAGGCACCAAGATGATCAGAGGGCTGGAGCAGCTCTACTGGGAAGAAAGGCTGGGAGAGTTGGGATTGTTCACCCTGGAGAAGAGAAGCTTCAGGGTGACCTAATTGTGTCCTTCCAGGACCTGAAGGGGCTGACAAGAAAGATGGAGGGACACTATTTCCAAGGGCCTGAAGTGACAGGACAAGGGGGAATGGCTTCCCACTGCCAGAGGGCAGGGATAGATGGAATATTGGGACAGAATTCTTGGCTGTGAGGGTGGAGAGGCCCTGGCACAGATTGCCCAGAGAAGCTGTGGCTGCCCCATCCCTGGAAGTGTCCAAGGCCAGGTTGGATGGGGCTTGGAGCAACCTGGGCTAGTGGGAGGTGTCCCTGCCCATGGCAGGGGGTGGGACTGGATGAGCTTTAAGGTCCCTTCCAACCCAAACCAGTCTGCGATTCTACAGTTCTATTGCTCCCATTCCTTGCATCCCAGGCAGTCCAAGACATTCCCTTTCACAGAGCAGCAGACCTTCCTCCTGGGGTGTTTAGTACTGAAATCTTTGTGTGCTGGCCTATGCCTATGGCCTGTACTGGTTGGTGTTCTGAGAGAGGGGCTTTGAAGTATGTCTTAGTCCTGTCCTTAGAACGTGGTGTGGACTGAGATTTAGGATTCTGTCACTTGATCCAGTAGCAGGTGTGCTGGTCTCTTTGCTGTCGTTATTGTGATACAGTTATTGTTCCTCAAGGAAGATTTATGTTTCCTAGAAATTTGCAGGTAAAAGCTGCTTGGAATCCTTTGTGTTCTGAGCGTTTCCTTTGCCTCTCTCTCATCGAGATCCACCTGTGCCACGTGAGGAAGGGCATGGGATGAGGTATCACGGGGTCAAAAGGTTCTGCGTGTTGGTGTTGATGAGATAATTTTTGAGGATCTTGCCCTGTGGACAGACTTGCCCAAGAGCAGGGCCCTTCACGTATAATAGCAGCATTCAGTTTGTGCTGATACTGGGGGCTTTGTCAGAGGCTTGCATAACCCTGCTGGGAAGCTGTGCCAGGGCTTGGTGCTGCCTTTGTTCGTGGATGCCCGTCTTCAGAACAATTGCCATGCCATGCTCTGCTTCCAGACAGCTCCCGCCAAGGCTTTATCCTTTAATGCTGCGTGTGCCCCTGTGTGGCACTGTGCTACTCGCAAAGTGTTTCAAATAAACACCCATTTTTATTCTCCAGAAGTGATCCACAGCTGAGAGGATGCCAAGTGGAGGGATGAAATATGTCCAGATGAGTCCCAGCACGCAGGGAACCAGGCTCTTCTTTTATCCTAATTATCACGGGTGCAGTGAGAGGATGTTGCCTTGCACATTCTTGGACCTGGTGGCCCACAGAGATCCACGATGGGTTTATGTACAGCACTGACTGTGTGAATCCCTGTCTCTTGTGAGATCTGTTCTGCCTCGAGTGTGCCCAGATGTTTGCAGAAACTTATATAAATTGATTTGTTGTAGTGAGCAAAGAACACACTCAACACCACCTTGTGCATCTTTTGCGTTAAATGAAATTCGAACTGGCACCTGATTTTGGAGTCCTTTGGATTACTGTAAAACTGTCCATTTTTTGAGCCTCGAATCAGCCTTGCTCCATCTTGTTTTGATAGTTTTACATTCCTTCTTTGCAGTGGAAGCTGGAATGCTGCCGCTCTTACTCTGAGCTGCTGCCTTGTTTGTTTATGTGCTGAAGCTATAATTAGCTATTGTTTAGCCACTCCTCTTGAAATCTCAGGGCTGGTGGGATAGTATATACATACCTTCATTTTGCTGACACTGTACATGGCAAAAAAACCCACCCAAAATTGCTGTTGTTCTGGAAAAAGTTTCAGTATGGCAGTGGTGGAAATAAATGCAGCACAGACAAAACTGGTGGTATTGGGGAGCTGTGGTAAGACATTAGCGTGTCCTGAATATGTTTTTCTTTCACTTAGTTCAGCCCATACAACTGAAAGTTCATGATTTTTGATTCCTGAGAGGTCCTGCATCCTGTGTCGCTCCGTGTGCCCACATCCTTTGGTGACTGAGGGGGGGGGAGGCAGCACGTGGTCCAAACCTCGAGCTGTAATTAGGAGCTGACTAACAAATATTCTCTGCCTGGTGCTTGTGTAAAGATATTTGTCACGCTGGGGGTGGCAGGGAGGGAGGAGCAGAGTCATTACCGGGGTGCGAATCAAAACACTGCAGGCACACGCAGCACCCTCCGAGGCTGGGGTGGCGTTGCTCAATCCCATTCCCTGGCTCTCCTGTAGGAAGCTGCCAGGCTGGTGGCTGTGAGTCCAGTCCCTCCCTGCGGCCAGGCCAGTTACACCGTGTAGTTACACCAGTCTGACGTGCCTTTTGTGGCCAGAGCACGTGCAGGCAGCAAGGTGCCAGCTCGGGCAAGGCTAATTGGGCTCTTCCTTCTACTTAGAAGCAGAATAAATAAGCGAAGCTGCTGTGTGGTTGCTGGCTCTGTGCAGTTTGTTTCCGGTCAGGAAGCTTCTCCTTGGAAAAACTTGTTGTATTGGAGCAGAGGCTTTAATTACAGTGGCAGTACCAGTATTCCATGTGTTCCCATCCTCAGGGTTGACCTGGCTGGTGCTGTCTCTGAGCCATCTCTCTTGGCCTTGATTTACTACGTACTGAGTAGTGTGACATGTCACCTTCTTCCTTGGCTCTGGTGATGTGAGGGAAGACAGATGGCAAACACAAACATTAAGGTTCGCCATGGGGAGGTGTTCAGAGTGTTCCTGGTTTGGGAATATGTGTGGATTCAGGTGAAAGCTGAGAATGTGCTGTAAACTGACAGACAGTAGGTTTAGATTGGATACTGGGAAGAAATTCTTCCCTGTGAGGGTGGTGAGGCTCTGGCACAGGTTGCCCAGAGAAGCTGTGGCTGCCCTTGGATCCCTGGAAGTGTCCAAGGCCAGGTTGGATGGGGCTTAGAGCAACCTGGGCTAGTGGAAGGTGTCCCTGCCCATGGCAGAGGGTGGGATGGGATGGACTTTAAGGTCCCTTCCAACCCAGGCCATTCTGTGATATTAGCAGTTCCTACTTGCACAGTCAGCCTGAGACTCATGATATTGCATAAAATAAACTTGCCTTTAAAAGCTACTTTTATTCTGTGGCCCACGTTAAATGCTCTTCTGGTGAAAGGAAGATTGAACTGATAAAACCTTTCTTCCTGCTCTTGCCACAGGTAAACTTAGACAGTGCTTCCACTTTACAGTGTCAGAAACAGGAGGCACTTGTAACAAAACTCTGGGGTCCTCCAGTTTATTGCCTTTCTGTTTCTCTCTCTCTCTCTTTTTTTTTTTTTTTTTTTAAGCTTATTCGAGT